>NC_056741.1:838955341-838977841 GCF_019279795.1 Protopterus annectens
ACACACACACACACACACACACACACACACACACACACACACACACACTTGCCAGCACTGAGATGCATAGGTTCATTGCTTCACAGGTGTGTAGTAGATGAATGGGTCTGAAGGCTTTACAAGGCTAGGCAAAGGGAATACCTTGACATCAGGCCACATGACAATGGTCTCCAGTGTGGCTCAGGGGTGTAGTCCCTGGAGTGGTCCCCACAGGTGGGTACTGTATTCACCATCCACTCAGCTGGGTTACTGTTGTGGGTGACCAGTGATGTGCACTGCTTCCCATGTATGTGATCTATATTCCATAACATGGACAGTGTCTGGATTGTGCACATGTCCCACACGCATGTTTTTTGACATGTGGAAGTGTACTTGAGGTCTCTGGGGCATGGTGTGTGTACAGATTGTTATCTTCTGATGTAGCATTCCTGACCTCATTTGGGGAGACCTGGCTATGGAACTGAGGTCATGCTTGCACCTACATTGACAGCATGATACAGGTATTCAATGGAGTTAGTGGCATCTGTCCATACAGGGCATGTGTATAAGGCATGGTATTCCCTTTGTGGGTTACATTTGCAGATTCTACAGTTGTTGCAGGTGTCCAGTGGGGAACATAGCAAAAGGACCACTGTAAGCATTTATTTGCCTACTGTAGGGATGGAACAGGGTGCCATGTCCTTTTACTTGCTGGATAACATGCACTCAGTCTGTTAACACATCACAGCACTTTCAGATGTCAGTGGCACTGTTGTGGTCAACAGGCATGTAGTCTACTGCAATCACACCATGGTTACTATCTGTGAGGCAATATGCAGGGAACTACCAATACAGTGGTTGTTGCCTAGCCAAGTGTGTTTGTGTATGAGACATGGATGGAGAGTGTTCTCTGACTAATACAAGGGTTGCCTATATTGTTCACCAATCCATAATGTCACATGTAGGGCTATGGATTGTCTACACTAGCCTTTCTAGTGTTTGACATCTGTTGTCCTTGTAAGGTGGACATTGTGACATATACTAGATCCTCAATATAAACATTTAGCAAAACCCACCCCACAATGCAGCCTGTTAGCAGACAATCACATCAATCTCTCCACAGGATATTGATGACAGACACACACACACTTGCCAGTACTGAGATTCAAACCCCTACCTAGCTATAGCTACTACAGTGTACTGCATTTATCACATGCACCACGGCATTTAAAGGATGGATATTGTCCCTAGGTACTTCTAAGGTGAGGAACATCACCAGCCCTTGTAAATTCTGACATTGGGTGATGTAGTGGGTGAGAGATCCCAAATATAATTTTACCCTAAACACACATTTACATTTTCCAGGGGTGAGGTTCAAACCTCTGTCTAACAATCTTTATGGACCATTATGTTAAGCATTTACCACATGCACCACTAACCCAACATAGTTTAGGATTGGCAACAGGTACTTCTAAGGTGTATGATATCTGCAGGACTGCTAAAGTCAGGCTCTGAGATGTGTACTGGGTGGAAATGGGGCCAAAATCTTTGAGGTACACACACAAACACTTGCCAGAGATGAGATTCAAACCCATACTTGTGTAGTTATTGCTATTACATTCTTCCGCATTTATGGCGAGTGCCACAGAGCATAAAGGGATAGACCTTATCCACAGGGGTATTTCAAGGTGACTGACATCAGCAGGCTTGCTAAAGTAGGGCAATGGGTGGTGTAGTGACTGTGAATGGCCTCAAAATCATTAATTTCTACACACAAACAGACACATGTACACATAACCACTCACAAATACACTCACACACACACACACACACACACACACACACACACACACACACACACACACACACACACACACACAGTTTCACAGTTGCTATGTCTGGGATTAGAACTCCTACCTAACTAGTATGTTAAACTATAGCATTACACAGCACACACACCACGGAGCTTACATGGGTGGCCCTTCTCCAAAGGGGTATTTCAAGGTGACTGACATTATCAGGCTTGCTAAAGTAGGGCAATGGGAGGTGTAGTGACTGTGAATAGCCTCAAAATCATTAATCTCTACACACACACACACACACACACACACACACACACACACACACACACACACACACACACACACACACACACACACACACACACACACACACAAAGTTTCACAGTTACCATTTTTAAAACCCCTACCTAACTAGTATGCTACACTATAGCATTACATAGTTATCGCACATGCCACAGAGCATATACGGCTGGCCCTTCTTCAAAGGGGTATTTCAAGGTAACTGACATCAGCAGGCTTGCTAAAATAGGGCAATGGGGGGTGTAGTGACTGTGAATGGCCTTAACATCATTAATCTCTACACACACACACACACACACACACACACACACACACACACACACACACACACACACACAAAGTTTCACAGTTGCCATGTCTGGGATTAGAACTCCTACCTAACTAGTATGTTACACTATAGCATTACAGTTATCACATGTACCATGGAGCTTATAGGGCTGGCCCTTGTCAAAAGGGGTATTTCAAGGTGACTGACATCAGCAAGCTTGCTAAAGTAGGGCAATGGGAGTTGTAGTGACTGTGAATGGCCTCAAAATCATTAATCTCTACACATACACTTTCACAGTTGCCATGTCTGAGATTAGAACTCCTACCTAACCAGTATGTTACATTATAGCATTACACAGTTATCGCATGTGGCACGGAGTTTATAGGGCCGGCCCTTGTCCAAGGGGGTATTTCAAGGTTACATACATTAGCAGGCTTGCTAAAGTAGGGCAATGGGATGTGTAGTGATTGTGAATGGCCTCAAAATCATTAATCTCTACACACACACACACACACACACACACACACACACACACACACACACACACACACACACACACACAGAGGTTCACAGTTGCCATGTCTTGGATTAGAACTCCTACCTAACTAATATGTTACACTATAAGATTATGCAATTATATCAAGCACCACTGAGATTATGGGGCTAAGAATTGGCCAGTGGGTTATTTCAATGTGACTGACATCTGCATGAGTGCTAACATGGGCTATGGGAAGTGCAGTGTGTGAATGGGCCATAAACCATTCCTCTGGAAATATACACACAACACTCAGTCACACACAACTTTACATTTGACAGGACTGGGTATAGAAATGCTAGATGAATACTGATTTGTACTATCATGTTACACAGTTATCACAAACACCACAGATACTATAGGGCTGAGGGCTACCAAAAGGAAATGTCTACAGTGATTGACACTGGCGCATCATGTGATATTGGTCAATTGGATGTGTGGTGGGTAGGACAGGCCTCATGATGGCAATCTCTTTGTCACTGTCTGCCTCTCTCTTCCCCAAATCTCTGTGTGTGTATGTTTGACCTATTATAGTGTGATGGCCTTGGATATGTGTAAGTATTCCTATCCAATGTGTGTGCAAAGCATGAATGGTGTGCAATGTGGTGTGTGTGCACAGACATCTGCAACTGGCAGATAAGTATAGTCCACAGTTGTTGTCAGAAATGGGCTTCATTTCTGTTGTTGTCAGACATAGGCTTCATTTCTCTAAGTGTAGGAGCATGCCCAGGATGACCTTCTGTATTGAGTGTGTGAATCCATTCCAGGTAGGTTGTACTCCAGTGCAAGATTTTGTGTTCTACACCTACAGCTAGCAACCTGTTTCTGCAGGATATCTGTAGATAGGTTGACAATATGGAGTCACAATGGGCGAAAGATAGTGGGATACTGTAATTATTGTGTCTGTGCTGTTTGTGTTATATGGTTGGTGTTAGCAGAGATATTCAGACATATGTACTGTTTTACACTGTGATGTATTATGTCATCAACTACTGACAGATATACTTATTTGCTCACAGTTATTTCCTGGGAAATACAAGATGAATGAAGCTGTGTCCAGTATTGTGGTCTGCAGCCTACATATTCTTGCACACTCATGCCATTCTGGAGGGGTAGCTGCAGAAACTTCTGATGGGTCTGTATAAATGGTCTAGCACCTTGGTACTGTGGTGGTTGAGGATCCCCTGCTTGTACATCTATCGACATAACAGAATGGACATTTCCTGCTGTGGCCATACCTCTCAGCTGTACAGATTCACCCAGGTTACCCAGAGACAGGGCTCATATATCTGGTCAGTTCCCCTTCACATTGTGGTTTACAAGCGGGTTTGTAGCCACTCATTACTAGGTTTGCAGGCAGAGGTAGTATGGGCACACATCAGAGTTTCAGACTTCACACACTCCATGGCATCCATGCTTCTACACCCCCCACCACTTTGTTATTCTATCCTCGTCCATATCTGAGCAGTATTCCTATAGTTGTCCCTTTATCCCAGTGGTACTTAGGGGTTGGTCCATAGTTCATGCAGTAGGACATGGTGTTGCTGCTACTGGGATTTGTTGACATGGCCTTGCATTTGTGTTCTGTTGACTGTGTTATTTTGTTAGTTGGGACACCATGAGATAACATACATTGGCAGTGCGGGTGAGGCACAGGCCTTTGACAGAGGACTGTAGGGCATTTGGTAGTGATGCAGGCCATCTTTAGCAGGCCAGTGCATTCTGTCACTCCTACAGTCCCAGGCTGCGAGCCACTGGATTCCTCTGGGGTGACAGGGTAAGTGTGCAAGGTGTTAATGGAAATAGTTCCTGTCCATATTAATCCATTAGTTTGGATGCTGGCAGGGTGCTGCTTACAGCTAGGGACAGACCTGAATGGGACACCTCTTCAGCATGCTGCATTCTGTGGGTATTCCCATACAGAAGTGGGGGTCATACTGTACTCATTCCCAACAGCAGGGATATGACCTGTGATAAACCTGTGGCTGATGGGGTGAGCTGAGTACATGTGTGATATGGAAGCTTCTTGCAGGTGACTCACAGATATACATGGGACATTCCCCTTAGGCTGCCTTGTGCAGGGACATAGGCAGTCTCTCATTACTTCATAACTGTGTCTTTTGTGGTCTGCCAGTGATTGGCCAGACTACATCAGTATTCTATACTACACAGACAACTAATGTGCTGCTAACCTGTATGTACAATTCCAAAGGTGTGAACAGTTGACAGTTACATTTTATGTACTCTGTCTAGGGTACTCCCACCTGTGTACTGTGTGTATGTCTGGACCCACATTCATGGCATATCCATCTTTCAGATGGTGACAGATATTGACATCTGAACAATGAGTATGGATGACTGCTGAATTGGGTCTTGCTGAGATGCATTGTGGTTGGCACTGCAGTTGTCAGAACATGGCCCTGTCATCAACATTACTGGCCAGAGGCCACTGGGATACAACCTTCCATGCCTACATGCTGACCACTTCCACACAGAGTACAACACACAACAACCTAACACACAGAGCCCTGCATATTGTACACATGCAACAATCTATCCTGTAAATTAGGCCAGCTCAGGTAATCTGTGCTCCACTGTTATTAAACCCACACATACATGTTACTGCATTTCTACATAGGATTGTGGGGTGGGGCACACCTGACAACTGTAAACATTTGCTATGACTGTACTGGTATTTCAGGTACTCTGTTGGCTTCCATTTCATTTTGTATTCTGACCTATCATGCAGACTACAGGGATATCAGTAGAGTACAGATCTTAGGTTTTATTGACTTACATTTCAGTTTCAGACTTCTTACCCTTCAGAACTAACATACAACTGCCTGACCTGTTGTAGTCTGTCTGTGTAGGTCTGGAGGGGGGCTGTTCTCCATCGCCATTAATTGGAGGCTTTAGCACAGCCTTTCTTCATGGTCATCTAAACCTGTCCTGCTGGCTAAGGCTGTTGTTGGGTATGTGAGCCTCACTGACATACATGTGTGTGTCCTATAGACACACATTTGGGCCAACACATGTACTGCAGTGGGATTTGTCATCTTGTCTGGTACTGACTACTTTGTTGACACCAGTATTTGTTATGGATTTCATGCTGCCCATATAGGTGTCCACTATCTGCTGCCATCCCATTCAGCCACTCAGTTCCCTTGCATGCTCACATCCATACCATAGATACAACTAGCAGAACATAATACTCCATTCAGCAATTGATAGGAAGAGTGACTTACCTTGTGGCTGCGCCAGTATTGAGGATGGTGCTGGAGGGCTGACTATGTCGGATGCACATAGTACACTCCCTATACATGGTAAAGCACAGGTAGTGTCATGCTTGGCATCTGGTTTACTGTATGTGTGAGTAAGAGACAGGTGTCATTCTCTGGGTTCCTATCATGTAAGTGTATGTGCTATGCATTGCCTCTTTACCAAAGCCTGGGCATATGGGCATGCCTCCTTCCACCTATATGGGCAGGCTCAGGTTGTTCCTCCGAGTCACTCTGTGCCTGTGCTGGCCTTGGCAATGGTGGGGGACTATGTGGCCCTGCCCCGTGTTGTTCCTGCTGCAGCTGTTTCTGCAGGATCATATTGTGTAGCATGGCACATACAATGAAAATGTGTGTTCATGTAGCTGGAAAGTACTGCAAGGCTCCACCGGATATGTCCAGGCACCGGAACCGTGACTTGAGCATCCAAAACACACACTCTATTATGATTCTGGTTTGTGCGTGTACTTCATTATGGAGTTCTTGTTCAGGTATGTGTGCATTTCTGATGGGTGTCATCAGCCACGGCTCCAGTGCATAACCAGCATCCCCCACTAGGTGGCCATATGGGATGTCCCCACTGGCAAATCTCTGTTACAACTGTGTCATATGTCAGATGTGGGAGTCATGATAACTTCCAGGGCTGCCAGCACAGACATTCATTATAATGCCCTGGGCATTGGACACAACCTGGCAGTTGATGGAGGGGGAAGCCCTTGTGGTTTATGTAGACCCTACACTGCTCACCGGGTGGTGCTTTGATGTGTATGTGCATGCAGTCTATAGCACCCACTACCTCAGGGTATTCTATTTGGTGGAAGAGACGCATATTGCTGGTCAACGCCTCATGGGTGTTGAGGAAATATATGTGCTCACTGGCATGTGGTGACATGGCATTCTGGAGCTGGTGGAGTACCCTGGATGCTGATGCCTGTGAGATCCCCATGATATCTCCAGTTGGCCTTTGGAAGGTACCTGTGGCTAGTATTCTTAAGCCTACACATACCTTGGTATCCACTGGGATGGGTTCCCCTCTGTTGGGTCTGTGTGTGAGGCATAGCCGGCACAGCTCAACAATTTGCTGTAGGATGTTCCTGTCCAACCTATAGCACTCCACTCTCTCCAGCTCATGTAGCCCCTGGTAGGTTATCCTGGGTCTGTACACTCTTCTCCTTCTCCTCACTGTGGGTTGGTCGTCAGAATTCTCATCCTCACCACCCTCAGCCTCATACCTATTGATGTATGAGAACAACAGCAGCCCCTATCATTTTGTTAGTTTTGTCAGGTAAAATTTCCCCGTCTGTGTACACCGGTGGTGTAGAGTTTGTTGGAAAAAACAGAGTGAAAGTTGTTTGCATAGTTTATAGTAGTGTGCTGGGCTGGGCTGCTGCCTGTGTATTTGGCTGATTCTGATGCATTTCACCTGCCAGCTATGCTAGTTCTCCTTGATTGCCTTTCTTCTGCTGTTTTTCCTTCCCATTGCCTTTCCATTTAAGTCCTGAGGCACTCCACACATACCCAGTGCTCAGATGTGAACAGAGCTGCTATTTCCTGTGTTTTTTTTTTTGTTTTATTTAAAACCTGGTGTGTGGCGCGCACTCCCGTTTAGGCAATGTAAACACTGCTAGGCAGCCTTCCTGAGCTGTGCTTAGCTAAGGGCAAACACGGTCCACAGAGCTCCAATAAGCTTACAGCATGCATGACACTCCCCCTTATGAGGTCATCTACCTCTTATGCTTATACCATAGTGTTGCTGCACCTACACGGTTGGGTGCAAGCTAACAGTGAGGGGAAATCTGTGATTCAGTATCAATCCTTTCATTTGCATAAGACTGACTGCTAATGCATGGTTACAAAACTGACACTGAGCCTTTCCCCTTAGCAACCACTATTCTATGGCATTGTTGTCTTATGCATGCCATTGACTATTATAGCAGAATGCTGATTTTGGTTTAAAAGCTTATTTCAAACATTTTTCTTATTTTCAGGCTGATCCCGTTTGCGCACCATTGCCCTATGCTTAAATGGCCGAAATCAGCCAAAAAAAAAAAGTTATTTTTTTTATAATTTTGCAACTATTTACCATGCCAGTGGCCATATATTTGGCCGTTGGCATGCCTACTACATTGAATACATGCTTTCTTTGGAGCTGTCAAGCCTCCATTTTGTAATTTGCAGAAATGTATTCGGTTAGTAGCCGAATACATTTCTGCAGGTTACACTATTCCTGCACAGACACCTGCCTGCTTCCTGGATCACTAATTCACCTCATTTGCATAATTTCCACCTGGAAATGGGGTAATTAGCATACAGGAGCTGTGTCCATGCAGGAATAGTGTAGGAGCGCTCGTGCACATCCCAGGACCTTGTTCCTGGATCACTCGTCGGCCATATTGGGTGCAGCAGCTCTTGCACTTTTCTTGCACACCGTGTAGAGCTTGCTGAATCCTGGGGATCATTTTAGCTTTAGACTCAATAGTTCCATATCAGTATCAATCTGGGTCAAATAATCCAGCCTGCATCACTGCTTTATCGCACTCAGAAAATTGGCAGTCATAATTTTATATTCTGCCCACATGGTGATTTCATTGGTATTAGAATGTTCTAAATATCTACAACACATATTCAAATACTGAAAACATATTCATTATTACAATCTTCTTATTTTTATTAGCCTGATTTAAAATCACGTTTTTATTTTTCCTTAAACTAATTAAAGCTTACCACTGCTCATTGTCTAAACTGTATGCCTTTCAAACTCAGAGAACAATAATGTGAGTTTATTATTGATAGCCAAAGAAAAAGCTTTAATAAATTTATTAGAATATGGGAAACAAACTTGTTAACATCTCTAATAATAATAGCATTCAATAATACCACAGGAATTTGAGGTATATTTTATATATATATATATATATATATATATATATATATATATATATATATATATATATATATATATATATATATATATATATAAATATATATATATATATATATATATATGGGTCTACTTTGTTAAACTGAAAACACATTTCATTGAAACTCATTTCGTTGAAGCCTCATTTCACTGAAAATAAATTTCCTGAGCACAATTCATTGAAAGCTCACTTCATTGAAAACTCATTTAACTGAAACTCATTTTGTCTAAAAAGGTATATGCCCTGTTCCCCACTATAGTGCTATCCTGGAGTTAGTATATATAGTAAGGGGGGTGTGGGGAGCTCAGCCCCCCTACAGTGGGGGGAGTGTTGGGGGCGTAGCCCCCTACCTGCTTTAAATGTTGTAAACCATAGACATGGATACTTACAAGCTGAATGAATAACTCTTTCCAAAACATAATATATACTCAAACTATGTGGGGGGTGCACCCCCCACCCCCCTTACTACATATACTAACTCCAGGATCGCACTACAGTGGGGAACAGGGCATATACCTTTTTAGACGAAATGAGTTTCAGTCAAATGAGTTTTCAGTGAAGTGAGCTTTCAGTGAATTACGCTCAAGAAATTTACTTTCAGTGAAATGAGGCTTCAACAAAATGAGTTTCAGTGAAATGTGTTTTCAATCAAAGTAGACCCATATATATATATATATATATATATATATATATATATATATATAGATATACACACACACACACACACACACACACACACACACACACACACATATCTGGAATGCATGTCCTCTAACCCAAATCTATGTTCAATATTTGTTTATAGGTTCACAACATCCCTGTTAGCCAATATATATCTTTTAGCCATAGGTTATGCAATCAGCTTGTTTTACTACTTATATTGTCAAATTTATTGTCAAATATTTGTCAAATAATGTATCATGTTAATATTCGTATTGTTGTAATGTGGAGCTTTTCTCCCCGGGCCTCTGCTGAAAAAGGGCTTTGCCCAGTTGGACCATCCCGGTTAACAAATGTCAAATAAATAAATAAATAAATAAAGTTGTTTTCATGTATATTCTGAAAAGCAATATCCAAGGTTTCCAAACTAGTTTGTTAAAGACCAAGTGTCATGGTGAGAAATTGTACAATAGCAAATCCATCTGGGATTTGTAACTGGAAATAGTACTCCAGATTTCCATCTACTGCACAACACTTAGCTTTGAAAATTCCAAACTCACTCAAATAGAATCTGCTTCATTAAAACTGGATTCCATAATAAAACAAGAACAAAAAAGCCAGTGTATCTTAAAATGTACCCTTTTAACTTATGAAGAAGGCAGAAAGTGCAAGCTATATAGGAACATAACTCATAACTCTCTGTAATTTTGCTTATTATTGTAATGTAGGTTGATATTTGTTCTGTGACTATATGGTCTTCAAATAAATGAAATAAATATCTAAAGTGGCCTTTAAATGACAGGCTTTCAAAAAGGGTCAGCATGAACGCCAATTTATGATGAATGGGAAGCATGAGAAAGCATTTTAAATTTATTCTTGGAATGAACATTTAGCATTGCTGTACTATGCATGGTTAAGCAATACAGTCTTAGGTAAACTGTTCTGTGCACAGTAAGTAAAAGCAAGAGCACCTTAGCAGAGGTGACATTATTTTAAGTACACCCAGCTACATTACAGCCATTACCGTGTCTTATTGATTTGCATGGCTATAAGAAACAGATTTTACTGAGATAAAATGTGATATTTTGGTTTGTAGTCTGCTGGGAAATCTCAGTGTAGATTTTGTCCTGTGATTCTGAAAAAACAATACTTGTAATTGTATTAATTATTCTAGGCTTGTAAAACGGAAGGATAATTCATTCCAATGTTTCCTAAATACTCTAAGGTAGGAAACCACTTGCTTCCTGACAGTTTTTCTGCAAAATATTCTATGGAAAATACCTTATATGAATTGCAACATCTTACATATTATGTCTACTACAAAAAATAAAAAAAATCTTTTTTGGAGAATGCATTGGTGTTGTATCAAAAAACTACCTCACAATGCTGACTTTATACTGCAGATTTATGAAAGATGTTCCTGGGAATTCATTAACGCTCCTTCTGCAAACCATATTTCTCATATTAGAAAGGCCCTTCCAGCACAATGTGCCCATTTGCAATTTAGAAACTTGCTAGCCAGGATGAGGTAAGATCTCAATATCAGCTAATTTGCATGTTTTCTGAATTGTAGTTACTTCTATGATATACAAATCATGGCTGCTCTGCACATTGTAGTAGTAACAAACAGACACACACACACACACACACACACACACACACACACACACACACACACACACACACACACACACACACACACACACACACACACACACACACACACACACACACACACACACACACACACACACACACACACATGTGCATCACAGTTCCTGTACATGCCCCTACCTTCCTGTGGTTCCCCCAACCCTGTAATGCTTTAATGCCATTACACCATGTATGCATTAGACCCTGGTGGTCTAGTGTATCCCACCAATCTCCATTATGTCATCTGTGCTGGTATAGCATTTTAGGAAATCATCCCTGGTGTCCAGTGTATCCCTCCACACTGTGATCCCCATTATGATGTCTGTGCCAGTGTGGCACTTTAGAAAATCATCCTTGGTGTCTAATGTATCCTCCCACACTCTGGTCCCTGTTATGATATTAAGTCTGGTACCATCCTGGCATTTAATGTATTCCAAGTTGTCTTATGGCTTCCCCACCCCTAATCACTGTACTATTGTTGGTGTCATTGCAGCACTGTATATTGTGATTCACCACCCCCGACTGCTGTAGTAACAATTGTTGTTTAGGCAATAATCCTTGGTATCCAGTGATTTCTTCACCCCCCAATCCCCATTTTGAAGGTGTCTATATTAGATGAACAAACACTTAAAATGTCGAGTATGATATGTCCAACAGCTTTTAAGTGAACGTTCATCTAATCGAAACCCCAGAATATTGAAATAAGGAGTTTTGAAAAGTTATAGTTGGCCAGCCATCAGGAAGCCAACGGCTGACAGCTACAGTGTACTGTACACCATTACAACCCCCCCCCAAAAAAATCGACAAACAAAATAAAGTGCTCACACCCCCAAAATGGGGGGCTGTGCCCCTCACACCCCCCCTACTTAAATATACCAACTCCAAGATTGCACCACAGTGGAGGACTGTCATAGCATTACACAGGGTGACTGTCGAGACCATACCACAGTGGAGGACTATAAGATCGGCGAGACAGGGTGAACGTTCTGATGTCAGTCATTGGCTTCCTCATGGCTGGCCAACTGTGACTTTTCAAAACTCCTTGTTTCAACATTATCGGGTTTCGCTTAGATGAACGTTTGCTTAAAAGCTGTCACGCATGTCATACTCGACATTTTAAGCATTCATTCATCTGATAGGGAACCTTTTGAAGTTGGTGTCATTATGGTACTTTTAAAGTAAGCCCTGGTATCTGGAGGTTCTCCCCACCACATTTGTGTTCACTGATTAAGCACAGTCTTTTGGCCACATTTGCTACCACAATGTGGTGGGAGTAGCTTTGCTGATCTACACAGCCGAGTGCTTTCATGAGTCACTCAACTGTGTAGATGCCTTCCTGATGGCGGTTCCAGGTTAAAGGCACAAGGCTAAATACCATATGTCTCTCCCACTAGAATGCCTCATTTAGATTCACCAAGGCTACAGGGCCAGCCCTTCATGTTGCTGCATATTTTCATGTTGCAAAGCAACACTGGGTAAAGGTGCTTACTGAATTGCAAGAGTGTACCACAATGTGTACACAGCCATGCACATGTTGTGGTACCTTTGTGAATGCAGCCCTTGGTCCTTTATTTCTCAAACAAATGATTAGTGTTACAGTCAAACAATAGGTTGTGCTTCTGAAAGCAAGGACATTGAAGAGATAAAGGATAGGAAGATGTTAGCAGATCATTCAGGAGTGAGTGTAATGTCAACCTGAAATGCTATCTAGGTATGAAAGTGAAGGAAATAAAAATCTTACCACTGGCTGGAGAGATAAACTTAGTCAGTGTGACTGAAATCTGGGGAAATGATAAAAGCAGCTTGGACATAGGGATACATAAATATCATCTGTTTAAGTAAGGCAAGTGGAGCAATATAAAGGGAGACGTAACTGCCTGTATGAAAAAAAGCATTAACTGTGAGGTAACTAAAGACAAAACTGAAGAGAGAGTATGAAAGGGGCCTCAGCATCAAGCAAAGTTTAGTTCCCTAGCACCCAGACTAGAAGGCAGGAATGAAGGGAGAGAGGTAATGGATAGATGCACAGTATCAACCACAGGACAGTAAAACAGACATGATTAAAACTGCTAGAAAAGAATAAAAAAGCTGTCAGGAAAAAGAAGGTTTTGCTTATGAGGGTCCTCACTCATCAAGCTGTAGGCTGAACTATCCATGTATTCAAATATGGAATAAAAAACTAACTAATCGAGATAATAGATCAAATGACAGTCATCCACCCATGGCAGGAAGGCAAGAGGAAATAAAGTCTAGATGTTCTACTTACCAAAGTTGAAGACGTGATAGAACATTGACCATAATACTGCATGTTCACAGCTGGGGAAGATGATGGTAGAAAAATGAACATGACCAAGGTATTAAAAGTATTGCAAGCATATTATGACAGGCTAAGAGAACTATTTCAGACATAAAGGAACGGAGAGTGAATAACGAAAACAAACAAGGCTAGGATTAGTTAATGCTTACAAGTAATCACAATTAAGTTACTTGGCAGAATGAACAAAGTAGAGAGAAACAAGAGACAAATGTGGTTCAACATGAAGGTAATGGAGACAGTCATGGCAAAGTAAGGGGCATTCTAAAACCTGAAAAGAAAAGGGGAGGATTTAGATAAGAGTACAAAGAGATCAAGAAAAGGCATCAATGTGATAATAAAGGTCTAAGTAAGGAGGAAAAGAGAATTGTGGTAAGCATAAAAAAATTAAAGAAGCATTACTTTAGGTATGTAGATGAATGGAGGGTAAAAAGGACAAAGCTTCAGCATTGCAAAAGAAAGGTAGAGAGTACAATGTAGATGATAGGTTCATAGGTGTGTACTAGGCTAATGGCCCTGGAGCCTTTACAAGCCTAGCCCATAGGATTACCCTGGCATCGTGCCATCCAACTTTAGTTCCTAGTGCCTCTGTCGAGTGATCCCCAGTGTGAATTTTCTATTTCCCATACACTCATCAAGATTTCTCTTGAAGAGGGCCAGTGAGGTGCTCTGCTTGACATGTATGGGAAGTACATTCCATAGCATGGGCAGTTTCTGGGTTATGAACCTGTCCTTCCAGCATGTTCTGTTGATTGTGGTAATGAGGTTGAGGTCTCTGGAGTGTGAACTGTGCAGAGGGATTGGGATTTCTTTTGATGTAGCATTTCTAACAGAGCTGGGTCAGACATGGCTTTGTAAGTCAAGCAGAGATCGCCTCTAAGTAGGCGATATGAGACAGAGAATAGTTGGAGTTTTTTTAAGTCTATCCATATATGACAAGTATTTAAGGCCTAGGATCCTCTTTGTGAGGTACTTTTGCAGCCTCTTCAGTCGTTTCAGGTGTCTAGTGAGGTACATGCCAAATGGGGCATTGTACTCAATGATTGGCCTAATGAGGGAAGAGTAGAGGGAGACAATGACCTATTTCTTCCTGGATCAAAACCCTTAGTAATGAGATGTGCCACATAGAAGGGCTTTATGACCACAGTGGCAACATGGTGGTCAAAAGAGGTTGTTGTCAATCTGTGTTCCCAGATCTCTTATAACGCCTTCTGTGTCCAGTGGACTACCATCAATGTGATAATTCAAGGGAACCTGGTTTTTCCCAAAGGGGATGAAGACACATTTTTTGGCATTGAGCTTAAAGCCATGGTTCTGACACCAGTTGTTGGTATCATTGAGGCCTTTCTGTAGGATGTCAGCATCACTTGGGGAGTTAATAATAGCTCCCAACTTGCAATCATCTGCGAACTATGTCAGCCAGAGTCTCTTTGTGTTGGCCTGGACCTCAGAGAAGTAGATACCAAACAGGAGAGGATCCAGGACCAAACCTTGTGGGACTCCATTTGTGACTGGTCGGCAGTCTGACTTGGAGTCAGCTGCTTTCACACTGTGGGTTCTATCTGTGAGCCAGTTTGCAACCCACCTAGTGATACAGGGGCTGATGCCTAGCCTAGTAAGTTTTTCTGTGATTCCTGAGTGGGGAATGGTATCAAAGGCCTTGGCCAGATCAAGGTAGGCTGTATGAACCACCTTACCTTCATCCACAGCTCTGGTGACTGACTCAAAGAAGTCAACCAAGTTGAGCAGGCATGATCTACACTTTACAAAACCAAACTGTATAGGATCCAGAGTTTGGAGATTCCGTTTATCCTTGTTTATTAGGTCCATGATGATGTGTTCCATAGCTTTACATATCAGACTCATCAGGCTAATGGAGCAATAGTTCCTGGGGTCTGTAGTCGCTCCTCCTTTGTGGAGAGGGATAACTGTAGTAGTGCGCCATTCAGTAGGGACAAAGTCTGAGGTGATGCTGTGATTGAACAGGGCACACAGGTGAGGTGCCAGTTCACTCTGTATTTCATGCAGAACACAGCCAGGGATACTTTCAGATCCCATAGAAGCTGTATTCTTGGACTTGGACAGTGCTGTTTTAACCTGTGCAGCTGTAATACTGGGTGCCTGGCAATCTACTGATATTGTGATTGGTCTTTGGGAGGAGGGGTAAAGTTAGTACTGAATCTGTTCGCCAGTATATTTGCAATATCTTTTGGCTCGGTATAGGAGATACCATTGTGCAGCAGCTCAGATCAAATCTGGGTATTGCCATGGAGATTCTTTACATAACTGTAGAAGGCCTTGTGGTTGTCTTTACTATCTGCTGCAATTCTGTTTTCGTAGCTAGCTTTAGAGGATTTGATGAGTGATCTCAACCTTTTGCTGAGGCTGATAAGGGAGTCTTTCCAATCTTGGGACTTCACCTTATTCCGCATCAGTTTCCTCCTTCTGTTGTAGAGTTTGTTTATGGCAGGGGACCACCAGATTGGCTTCCTTTTTTTTTTTTGAGGAGAGCGTCTTAGTTCTATTGGATATGGCGAGAGCCATACATTTGTGTACATGTTTGTACATTGCATTGGTGTATGATATGGTAGTCATGCAACTATTCTCCATTTGCATGGGTGCTGTGAAATTAGCCACCTCTGTTTTTAGGAGCCCAAAGTTAGCTTTGGATAAGTTTTTCATGGTGGTTACCTTTGTTGGGGGGAGGGATGTGGATTTCTAAGGTGATTAGCTTGTGATTGGATCTAACCAGGGAGGAGTTGACTATTGGTGTGGAGCAACGGTCACCCATGTTAGTAATGACCAGGTTGAGGATGTTGCTACCTCTAGTGTGGGTAAGAACGAGTTGGTCCAGGGCATTGGAATTAATGAATTTCAGAAAGAGTTGGGCAAGTGTATTGGTACAAGTAGTATTCCCAGTTAATGGAGGGGTAGTTGAAGTCACCCAGTATGAGAGTGTTAGGTTGGACCCTAATATTCTACAGGGTGCTTAGGAATATGGATTGTGAATCTTGGAACATGGCTGGGGACCTATAGCAGGCTACAACCTGAATCACTGTCTTACTCAGTGTTAGCTGCACCTGAAGTGTCTCAGAGGCATTATGTTGGGCTACTAGTCTGGAAGTGTGTGCATCCTTTATGAATATGGAGACACCACCACCTTTGGAGCTTCGGTCCAAGTTCTGGGGCTGAAAGGTGTGGAATGAGTTGTAGCCTGGTAGTGCAGGGGTGCTTTCTGCTGCCTTGAACCAGGTCTCTGTTACAGCACAAATGTCGATGTTCTCCATTTTAAGGAGTAGTTAGAGTGAGTGCATTTTGAGATTTAGACTTCTAGCGTTGAACAGCACGACCCTCAAACTGCATTTGTTTGTAGCTGTTATGGTGGTAATTTAGTCTTTGGAAAACCATGTAAAAAAGGCACTATAGGGGTGACAAGAACCTTGGCCAGTAACTGGAACCCCAGGGGTGGCAGATGCAAACCATCTCTGGCAAAGCATCGAGGTCTGTCAGTCATGTCATCCCAGGCAGACAGATACTGAATCCCCTTAGAATGACACCAGAAACTTAGCCAGTTGTTGAAATCAACCATTTTCTGCTTGTACTGTGGTATAATTCTGGGTTTTGGTAGGATGCTGCTCAGGGCTAGGGTCATACCTGCCTGGGCTACATAATCCAAGAGCTCCTCCATGTCTCTTTTCATGGAGTCCAGGGAGGTACGTCCCAGGTCATTCACACCCACATGTACAATGACAGAGTTATATTTGTACCTGTTGTTGAGGGGCCTGAGTGCATGCATTAGGTGGCGGATCCTGGCGCCTGACAGGCAGCTGACTGTTACTTTCTCCTTATTCAACCTAGTGAGTGGGACATCAGTGTGCCTCACTATCGAGTCACCTATGACTAGAGTGTTGGGCATGCTGTTTTGCCTCAGGGGCTTTGGTTGAGTGGCACACTGTTTAGGAGAGTTATGTGTCTCGTGGTTAGTGTTGTGTTGTGGTGGTTGAATGTGTTTCTGCCTTGAAGGTCTCCGCTGTTTGGTTAGATTTTTATTGAGAGCCTCCGCGAAGGTGGCTGTGTGGTTTGTGTTTTTATGTGAAGGCAATGCTGGTGTGTGTTCTGGAGGGCTACATGCTCCATGCGGTATGGTGCAAGTGTTGACCTTCTCCTCTTGACCAGCTATTCCGGTCTTGGCTGGAGAGTGCGTGGCTTCCAATTTGGATATATAAGTGCATCTCTCACAAGTGTGAGTGTTGGGGGGTAAGAGGAGAGGGTTGTCAGTGTACATGAGGCAGTTGCTACATTGCCTCAGGATGCCCAAATTCACCAGGTAAACTATGGAAAGCACAGGGAACTGACCTTTAGACATGCCTGGAGGAGTGGGCATTAATAAGTACTGGAGTTGTTTCCTTGTTGAACATTTAGTGCTGGTAGCACTATTGTGTACTACAATAATTGCTACAAGAAGTCTGGTGAAGTGCTAAACTAACAAGGTAATAAAAGTGCAGGAGAGAAGAGAACTAGCAGATCTAAGGGAAACATTGAAGAACAGACTTTGGCACTGCTTAGAAGCTTACAAACAATCCTGGATACAGCAAATCTGTATCTGGACTAGATTAGTTACAGGAAAGGTGGGAAACAAGCGCAGATGTGGGATTTTAAACCAGAAAGTTGAAAGAGATGGAGAAACTGCCCAAATGGTTAATAAATGATGACAAGGTTTAAATTATATTTTTCCAAATATTCATAAAGGGGGCGAGTGCTGTAGAAAGACGAAAGAGGAAATTACATCTAAAAGATAAAAGATAGTCTTTTACCAAATGGACTAGTAGAAAAGGAGCACAAGAAACTTAACAAAAACAGGCTAATAGTACATGTGCAAGAATTCTGAGGAAGTTGCCAGATGTAGTACATTTTTGATTACCAAAATGTTCAGTTGCTTGGCAGTGCAAATGTTCCAGCTGTTTGAACTGAATCTGATATCATTCCAAAGGAAGCACAAGAACTGACTCAAAAAACTATAGGCCTACAAGCCTTGTCTCAGTAGCAGGAAATGTTATGGGAGAGGTAAAGGAAAGGGTAAAAGACAATAAAACAGCTATGTTTGTGGTCAGCTGGTCATATCAGTCTAGTATGGCCTAGATCTAGGATAGGGCTATGCTGGAACTGGAAAGAAGGAAGCCAGTGGATGTTGTAGAGCTCTTGACTTGGTCCCAGACAGGAGACTGTTAGGTAAGCTAAAGGGCACTGGATTGGGAGAAGCCAGCTGGATAGGTGTAAGAGTGACTAACCAGAAAATAAGGAGTTCTGGTTATGGAGGCCCTCTCAAAACATTAAGAAAAGGTGAGTTTGATCTCACAGTGGTCAGTCCTAGGTTCAGTACTCTATAATATATTCAGGCCAGTCATTCTAACAGGAACAGAAATACAATCAACCTATGTATGGATTATTTAAAGAGGTGTGAGATATGGGGGTGTAGAATAAGCCTGTAAAGTGATTTGAATAGTCTAGCACATTCAGAGGGTAAATGACAATTGATGGTTAATTCATAAAAGTGCAAGTCCATCATCTGCAGTCTAACAATCCTAAGATGAAGTATCAGCTTGGTGCTGTCACCTTGAATGATACACAACAAGAAATGGAGGGAGGGAGATGAAATGTATAAACGTTTTGCTGCTGCTACTCTGCAGAGCTGTTGTTAGGGACACTGCTAATGTAATATATACAATTCTAGTTCTTTTGCAAATAAAGGGAGGTCAATAGAAGGCTCAGAGAGAGGCTACCAGGGTATAAGATGGCTGGAGGATATATATAGAGAATGGAGCAGTTAAACTAGTTTACAGTGGAAGAAAGGAGGAAAACAACATTGAGATTATATAAGGTAATGGGGCAGTGAGAGAATCATTTTGAAGGGGAAAGATGGGAGTAAGAAGGGGACAGGAATATATACATTTTGATTTAGACAACAGAAGATCTTTTTTGGAAAGAGTAATAGAATAGACTACAAAAGGGATCATGGACTTTAAGACCACAAACACTTCAGAGGCAGCCTAGATTAGTTCTAGGGTAGAAAGAAAGGTATGGATGTGACAGGTATAGGGTCTTATCTGCACAAGAAAAGGGCAGACAAGACAGACTGTTGTGATTTTTTCCATTACTAATATGCAGTAGTAATACAATGGAAATGAAATGCACCACATTTCTCTTAATGGCTTTTTTTATAAACAGTAACATTTTCACCAATGCAAACTGTCACAGATACATAAGACAGGTACATGCTGCACATACACAGTCTCACACAAGACTGGCTGACATGCTTTTCTTGACATACCAGTGACATTGATGCTCTACACGATTTGTTCTATCACAACTCTAGTGTGTGGATTCCTTAGACGATCTTGTGCTTTTCAGGGTAGCTGTTTGGCACAGAGGGTGTCTCTACTACCCAACGGTGGCTGATTTACCAGTTAGGTGACCTGGTGGGGATGCCTTCTGTATGGTGCATACATATTCTTCATCTGTCCATGTGCATTTGTGCGAGGTGTTCCATTTTCTTGCCACATCCTAAAGACGTAGCATAGGTGAACTAATATCCCTTTAAAATGTCTCGTGAGTGCCCTGTAAGACTGTGTGTGTGTGTGTGTGTGTGTGTGTGTGTGTGTGTGTGTGTGTGTGTGTGTGTGTGTGTGTGTGTGTGTGTGTGTGTGTGTGTGTGTGTGTGACATGCAATGGATATGTGCTGTTGAATGTGTGGATACATTCCAGCTGTTTAGTGACTCTGCAATAGATTAGGCAGATAATCAGTAAATGAATAAATGAATGAATGAATGAATGAATGAATGAATGAACATATTTTCAGCTTTGTCCTTATAATGTAACTGCTCTGATGCTACTGTGTATAACTCATTGTATTTAGAGGAGACTGTGAAAAACAAAGAGAAAATATGCTGCAGCAAGATTCCTTCTTTTGAAAAGAGCAACTTTTTGCTGCCTACAGATTATTTTTAAATATCAGCAAGCCAACTAAGAACATACAGGTAGATGCAGATAAACGTTTTCACAACACTTATTTACAATCAGTCATCACTCATAAATCTTGTCAGGGAATTTGCTTAGTTACAAGGATTGGTTTGCATGGAATGTAGAAGTGTAAAAGAAGCCTTACCTCTTTAGATAGCAGCTGTTGTCTTCATGTCAGAGCACTGAAAAATAAATTGAGCTCTTGACTTCAAGCACATGGACAGCAATAATACCCATTTTGTCAGTACTTAATGAATTAAATGCCAGTTATTAATGGGTGCATTCTATGCAACATAAATAGTTCTCTTAAAATATTTGGAAATAGTGACTACAACACCCTCCAGATAAAACTGAGCTCATTATATAAACAAAAGCAAAACTCCTACCCTCACATTGACAATCCCACATTTCTGAATGGTGTGACACATTAAAACAGTAAAATGCTAATAAATATAAAAATGGTCACATAATCCTCAGAGAATGTTATACAAAATGGAAGGCATAATGATTACTAAACTCAACCCAGGCAGGAAAGAAATGACATTTCCATTAAAAATACAGTAAAACGAGATGAATAAAAAACTGCAAAGAAACTACAGCTTCATTGGGAAAGATCTGCCCATCCAAAACTGGAGTGGGAAAAAAAATCTTTGAAAAAAAATAGAAAGCAAAAGAACAATAAAGGAGATTATAGATGCATAACCACCCTCAAAACTTCAGTAGTAGAAAGCAAAAGAACAATAAAAGAGATTATAGATGCATAAACACCCTCAAAACTTCAGTAGTAGAAAGCAAAAGAACAATAAAAGAGATTGTAGATGCATAAACACCCTCAAAACTTCACTGGTAGAGATAAACATATTAAATAAAAAATAAACAAATACAGTAGATAAAATGCTCCCTGTATAGCTTCATTGCACTAATCTGGAAAATTTACTATTCCATGTCTCAGTAAGTCTTCTTTTTCAAAGGTATCCCCTGATCAGATCCACCCAGCTACATACACACTTTACCATCTCAAAGTATCAAAACATTCCCGTAATCCCTAGTACACGGTTTACCTTTATAACCCAGTCTCAATATGGTCAACCCCGCCTCCACGAACACCAAAATGTGAACGTCCCAGATGACGAAAACCACATATGCAAACAGCTAAATCTCTCCCCCTTTTTGACCCATGGTAGCACTGGTGTGGAGGTGTGACCGCCGGAATGAACGCCAACACATATTTTTGACCTTTTAAAGTTTTTGGTTCTCTGATTCGTGGAAACGATTTGACAATGTGGTCAGTTGAGCCCTCTCTCCTTCATCATTTCTTAATACTAGATTTTAAACCCACCAGACATTAAAATTAAAATAACATACATAATCACACTAAAACTATAAAAATAAAAATAAAATAAATACCTACTTTTGATGACCTTAAGAGAATCAACTGAACTTTAAAACCTCAAAGGTAACCACCCTCAAAGAATAGGCAGTCTCCAGCCACTATAAAATCAATACAAATTGGAATTAAAAAATAAATAACTTGACAAAATGTATCACCAACAACTTTTCAATCTTCACCAAGGACACAGAATGAATTAATGAATAAAGAGTTGCATCCTAATGCTACCAAAAAGTCAACAAATGTAGTCATTGAAAGTAATGGATGAATCCAATATGTGAGGATTAGATGTGAAATAGTCATAATAACCTGATTCAGCAGTGATCATGAAACTTTTCCCTACCTTTACAGTGCAAACACATACAGACACACACACACACACA
>NC_056741.1:839355341-839457841 GCF_019279795.1 Protopterus annectens
AAACTACACTCATTTCCTTTTATTCCTTACTCAGCTCTCAGTACTACTCTTTTAATCTCACCTTCCCTGTACATTTTTTTGTAGATAATATACCTGTCAGTGCTCACTAAACCACCTTGGAAACCCAACGTCCACTACCGAAACTAGTTTGATTGTTGAGCGCTCCTTTCACCTGCCTCTTGGTGCCCTTGGCTCATCTGTATGTTAATAACTGTTGTAACTGCTAAATAATCCAGGTGCTTGTGCTTTATACCTGCCGCACATCACCAAAAAGCCCTACACCCCCACCTGTACTTACTGTTAAGCTGGCACTCCCCTACTTTCCAACAGTTGTTGTGTCTTCTCTCTTCTCACTCACACTCTGCCTCCATCTTTTTTTCAGATTCACTACCTCTCTGACAACTTTCTCTCTGCTTGACTCTTCCCAACTGCTTTCTTAGCCTCCTTTGCATTTACTGAATCTGCCCCTTTTCATAATGATACCTTAGCACAGAATGCCCCTTTCTTCATATCCTATTGTCAAAGAGAAGAAATCTCTCATTTACTGATGGACTCTGCAAAATAAACTCGGAACCAAGGTCTATCCCGCATTGTTCACCCTCACTATGCCCGGGCTCACTCCGCTCCCCTAGCCTACCTCCATTCCCAGCCACACCCCTTTCATTTGATTTATACCTAGCCTTCTTCTCTACCCTTTTCCAATCAACCAGTCAGATCCGACTACCACCCCATTACCCAAACCCCCCCTCACCACTTATTATCCAGCCACACCCTCCTGCTATACTAACACCAACCTTTACCAATACTCACCGAGCATTTATTTCCCCTATAGCCAACCTCACCATGTACTTCAGTTATGCTAATCATTCCCATTTCTCCATGTTTCTACTCACACTATATACTTTGTATACTGTTAACCATTACATACCTGCTTACATCTTATCACCTTCAGCAAGTCAACTTCACACCCTCATCCACATTCTCATGTCACTCCCTCAGCCTTCACCAATTACTTACAGTATTTCACCATTCCTATTTAACTATGCTACAACAGAACTGTACTCACCTATGTATGTAAAAACAGACAACACATCACTTGTTGCTTAAATACATATCACTTATCAAACCCACTTAGCCTTATCCCATACATATAGCTCTCATTGTTCTCTGCAGTGATATATACCCCAACCAGGCCCTCCTGTAACAGTTCATACATCTCCTGTCACTACCCACACCAATTTTCTACAGAAAAATAATGACCTACTAATTTGTCGCATGAACCTATAAAGCCCCGTCAAAAAAATTTCTGAATTTCTCACTACCCTCTCTCAATACTCTCCAGAGCTAGTCATAATAACAGAACCCTGGCTAAAACCACATATAGATAACAGTGAAATGTTTCCCCCTGGGTGCAATATAATCAGGCTAGACAGGACTCACAAAAAGGGAGGAGGCACTGCCATATTTTATAAAGATCACCTCAACCTAGAACAACTTAACACAGAATATCCAGTACAAAACAGCTGTGAAATCCTCTCCACTCGCCTAAAAATCAATAACAGTAAAAATATCATCCTCATAACTATCTACAACCTCTACTGGGTAAGTTCTAAATACAGCCAATAAGCCAAATTTTAAGTGACTTGAACATAAATTGGTCATCCTTCATTACTCCAGTAATCATAACAACTTTATCAGTCTGCATGGCTTCCAGCAACTTATAAACTTTCCCACTAGGACCAACAAGCGCAGCAAAAAACAATCTATATTAGACTGGACGTTAACAAATAAACTCTCCCAATACTACCAGACTGGGTATCTCACAGCTAACCTAAGTGACCCTAATGCCACCTACCTAATTCGACAAAGAATCTATCCACATAAAAACACTGTATATAAATTCATTCACAACAAAAAGAACTTCTCACCTGAAATTGTTAACAAGCTTCTACAAAATGGTGACTGGACCACACTTAAGTACTGCCAAGCTGTAGAATACTTCAACAACAGCTTCATCAAGCTGTAGAATACTTCAACGACAGCTTCCTCAACATTCTGGGTAACCTAGTTCCAATAAGAAAATATTGTGCCAAGTCAAAATACACACCATGGCTTTCCAAAGATACTAAAAACTTTCTTAAGTAAAGAGATACCTGGCTCCACTATCTTAAAACTAAGGATGAAACAACTCTTCTCAACTGTCACCGCCTACATAACCTAGCCAAAAAACAAATCAAACAAGACAAAAAAGCCTGCTACACAACCTCCCAAATAAAATAGCAGAATCATCCTCAAAAGTTCTGGCAACCCACCACCACCAACAACCTTCTAAAACCAGGAAGCGTTACACCAATAATAACCCCCCCCCAATCCCCTACCTTCACACTCCATAAATAATCTCAACTCATTCTGTTTTAAACCTGCCCAAACTAGCACCCTTAGGAAGTTACTATTAAAACTAAAACCCTCAGCTTTAGCCATAGACCATCTTCCTAACAACTTTCTTAAAATAGCAGCAGGCACCATCTCTTTTACAATCTCCATCTTACCTCAACCTGTCCATTTCCGAACAATGCATTCCTAAATTATGGAAAATATCACTCAACATCCCTCTCCACAAGGGGGACACATCTACCACACTAAACAGCTATCGGCCCATAGTGATTCCCCTGGTGCTAAAATTCTAGATAAATGCATTCATGCACATCTCCATTATCTACTACATAGCAATTTACTGCCGGCATCCCAAAATGGTTTTCTTCCACAGCATAGCACTACCACTGCACTACTCAGCTTTACTAATTCTATTAACCAGCTCAGAAATACCGGACTCTTAAGTTTCCTAAATATTCCTTCACATGTCAAAAGCTTTTGACATGGTCTCACATCAGAAACTACTCACTGAACTTGCTGACCTCATTCCCATCCCTATCTTGTCTCTCTTGGTTTCAAAGCTATTTATTGGACCGGCGACATTCTGTAAAATGGAACAATCAACAATCATCTCTTCTACTTGTCACCATAGGTGTACCTCAGAGATCTGTACTGGGCCCATTACTGTTCACTATTTTTACACATAAACTATCATCAGCAACAGATAACTCTACCCTCATTCAATAAGTGGATAATTCCACCCTTATCTCTTCAGCCCCATCATCACATAACCCAGACTACCCTCAATGACATCGAAAACTTTCTGTCAGATTATCAGCTTATTCTCAATCCCATAAACTCTAAGCTAATGCTGTTTACCAATAACAAGCGGTCAACCGCCCACTGCCATTCACCATCTCTTCCTCCAATAATACTACAATAGAGCCAGTAGAACAAACCAAGCTCCTAGGGGTTACCATAGATAATAGTCATAGATTCGACAAACACCTCGCAATAACTGTCAAGAAAGTACACATCGGACTAGGCTGTCTCTACCGTATCAAACCCTATCTCACTGATTCCACTAGACATGCCATTTCCAGAACTCACCTTCCTCCCACTGTACTTTACGCAGCCCCCATTTTCACAAACCTACGTAAAACTGATTAATCAGATTTGAATCATGCTACATAGCTAGATTCGCTTCCAACCTCCCATCCAAAACACATCACTGCACAGCACTACAGCACCTAAAATAGCTTTTACTCCCTAATCTGCTTACCTTTAACCAATTAAACTTCACCCATAGCATCTTCCTCCACCTTGATAACTGCCCAGCTCTCAAAGATCTTATTCAACCCTACTCTTGCACTCGCTCACTAAGATTTTCCAATAAAAATCTACTAAAAATAACCAAATCTAGTAACAGCTTTGGTGACTACCTTTTCTCTAATACAATGCCTACACTTTGGAACTCACTACTGCAAGAAATCCTTAATACCACTTGCACTCACACATTCAAACTACTACTAAAAGATCACCTTACCAACAAGTGGCCATGTGCCTGTACCAATCCAGGCTGATACTACGTCATTGTTCTTGTTCTATTCCCCTTTCATCCTCTTTCTTTAACCTTTATTGTATTATGTATTATTCATTGCTGTCTATATAGACTAAAACCGCTCATATACTCACCACCTAGCATCTCATCTAACACTTCCTGTCCCCTTCTATCTCTCACTAACGTCCCTGATAACCTATTACATCATACATAAGCTAGCAAACAGCATAGGAAACTCGTGTGGCATAACCGATTCTCAAATTGTGTAATAGGCACTCCAAGACATACTATGTTTCTTAACAAAATGTTAGGTTCTTACCTTGGTTTATACTGGAAAACTTTTTCATATGAAGACTGTACTACACTGCTGATTTCTATAATCTTTGTCTTTATCATTTAATACCGCCTCCATTGTTTATTTTATGCAGCTGTAAGTATATATGTCATTGGAGCTTTTCTCCCCGGGCCTCCGCTGAAAATGGGCTACTGGCCCAGTCGGACATTCCTAGTAAACAAATGTAAAATAAAATATATAAATATATACACGGGTATATATATATATATTATATATTATATATATATATATATATTATATATATATATATATATATATATATATATATATATATATGGGTCTAGGACACGTGCTCGACTAGCATATGTCCGAATCGCAAAACATCGAACACACATACATGAAAGCGTTTAACATCAAAAAGCGCTTCAGTGTACGTGTAGTTCAAAAAAAAAATCTACGTTTCTGCAGGGGGGCTTTGCCCCTCTGCACCCCCCACACCCCCTACTTTATTATTTTCACTCTGAGATCACACTACAGTGGGGAAAAGGGAATTTTTAATCTATGGAGGGAATGTACGAAACAGGCACACATACACGGAAGCGCTTGTCGATGTTAAGCACTTTCGTGTATGTGTGTTAGATGTTTTGTGATTTGGACATATGCTAGTTGAGCATGTGTCCAATATATGTATATATCTAGATATATATATATATATAGATATATATATATATATATATATATATATATATCTATATATATATATATCTATATATCTACATATATATATATATATAACTATATATATATCTATATATATATATATATATATATATATATATATATATATATCTATATATCTATATATATATATATATATATATATAGATATGTTTCACTTCATAATCTCGAATTACTGAAAGCTCGAAATTCAGTAACCTGAGACCATGATGCTGAAAACCAGAATGCCAAAAGTGCATGAGAGCGAATTCGAATATCTCAAATCTGCACTTATGCATTTCCGGTACGTCACGTGTAGTGTTATGGTGCCTGAAATGGCAGGTACGTGAGTGTTTGTGTGTTTTTGTACGTTTTGTGTGTGGGTAAGGGTAGGGAGGTGTAAGTGTGAGTGTTGGATTTGTTGGTGTTTGTGTATGTGTGATGTGTATTTGTGTGCGAGCGAGTGGAGGATGGCGTGGTATTATTATTATTTTTTTTTATGTTATGTGCGACCTTGGAGTTAGTATATATAAGTAGGGGTGTGTGTAGGGGGTGCAGGGGGGCTCACCTCCCTGCTTATATGTAGTGTAGGGTTGTGTGGTTTGTGTACTGTGGGTGGAATGGTGTGTATGTTAAGTGGTGTATGTTTGTTTGTGATTGTGTGATTCGGGATTGTGGTTTCGGTGTTGTGAATGGTCCGACTTTATAGTTTTGGGTTACTGAATTTCAAGCTTTCAGTAATTTGAGATTATGAAGTGAAACTATATATATATATATATATATATATATATATATATATGTATATGCATATATATATATATATATATATATATATATATATGTATGTATATGCATATATATATATATATATATATATGTATGTATATATATATATATATATATATATATATATATATGTATATATATATATATATATATATATATATATATACATATATATACATATATATACATATATGTATATATATATATATATATATATATATATATATGTATATATATGTGTGTGTGTGTGTATATGGGTCACCTTTAAAATCTGAAATCGCGTTTGCCAGCGGAATCCGGCGGAGGCGAGAATACAGCATGAATGACCGAAAAGGACTCGTAAGTGTGCGATCGGTGAGGGATTTAGTGTTAGGGCGGACAGGTAAGTGTGCGATAGTGAGGACTGTGGGTTAGGTGGGTTAAGTGAGTTAGGGTTAGGGTGCAGGTAGGGTGTGTGTGCGATGGTGAGGACTGTGGGTTAGGGGTGGGTTAAGTGAGTTAGGGTTAGGGTGCAGGTAGGGTGTGTGTGCGATGGTGAGGGACTGTGGGTTAGGGACTCGGTAAGTGTGCGTCAGTGAGGGATTTAGTGTTAGGGCGGACAGGTAAGTGCGATAGTGAGGACTGTGGGTTAGGGGTGGGTTAAGTGAGTTAGGGTTAGGGTGCAGGTAGGGTGTGTGTCGATGGTGAGGACTGTGGGTTAGGGGTGAGTTAGGGTGCAGGTATAAGTGTGCGGTGAGTGTCGGACCTTAGGGTTAGGGTTTGGGTTAGGGATAGTGCATATGTTATGTAGTGTACTGTGTTGGTGTAATGGTTTCGGTGTTTCGTTTGGCGTTTTATGTTTCGGTCTTTTCGTTTGATGATTAGTGTTTCAGGCAAACGCGGTTTCGAGGTTTTAAAGGTGATCCGTGTATATATATATATATATATATATAAATATATATATGTATATATGCATATATATATATATATGCATATATATATATATATACATATATATATATATATATATATATATATATATATATATATATATATATATATATATATATATATATATATATATATATATATATATATATATATATATATATATATATATATATATATATATATATATATATATATATATATATATATATATATATATATATATATACACACATATATACATATATATATATGCACATATATGTATACATATATATATATATATATATATATATATATACACACACATATATACATATATGTATGCATATATATATATATATATATATATATATATATATATATATATATACATATATGTATGCATATATATATATATATATATATATATATGCACATATATATCTATATATATATATATATATATATATATATATATATATATATATATATATATATATATATATATATATATATATATATATATATATATATATACACACATAGATAAATATATGTATATATATATATATATATATATATATATATACATATATATATGTCAAATGTGTGTGTATAAATTTACTATCCCTTTACCTATCAGTGATATCTAAACAAACAATCTGAAGACCAAAATGGCTAATGATCATATTTTACGAAGACTACAATTTCTAATTGATATAATCTAAAAACATATGAGGTCATAAAAATGACATATGTCTAAGACTGTGGTATTTCTGACTATCGATAAAATACCCAAGTCCACTATCAGAAACACACTTGAATGCAGCAAAGCTTTGAGTTAAACAACCTTTCTCAATGCTAGCAACATTTTAAAATGATCACAAAAAGTAACATTTGGTATTGTACACTTGTATACTAAGCAATATAAACTGATTAATTTTTATACATTTGGCACTAACAAACTGACTGAGAGCTATGCTGCTACAGATAAAAAGGCAGGGAATTAGGAAACTTATTTGGTATACCATCTGGGAGGAAACTAACATAAGACTATTCTGTAATAACATGAACTATTCTGGGATATCCAGCTATTATGGGCCATAAAACAGAATATTGATGCTACGGCATGTACTGCACTAACAGAACACTGTGTTAAGATGTTTATTTCCTTTTGTATCAGTTATGGCCCCTAGTTTGCAGTCGTCTGCGAACTTGGTCAGCCATAGTCCTCCTATGCTTGCCTGTACCTCTGAGAAGTATATAACGAACGGGAGGGGTCCTAGGACTGAGTCCTTGGGGATGCCACTTGTAACTGGTTTAGAGTCGGACGTAGAGCCTGCAACTCTCACCATGTGGGTTCTATCCATGAGCCAGTTGGCAACCCATCTCGTGATGTAGGGGTTTATGTTCAAGTTGGTGAGCTTGTCTATAATACTATAATGGGGAATGGTGTCGAAAGCATTTGCAAGGTCTAGGTAGACTGTGGACCTCCTTTCCGCCATCTAATGCCTTGGTAAACATCTCAAAGACGTCCACCAGGTTTAGGAGGCATGATCTGCCCTTAACAAAGCCAAACTGGGTAGGGTCCAAGATTTGGAGGTTCCCAATGTCTCTGTTAATGAGTTCCATGATGATGCGTTCCATAGCTTTGCAAACCAGGCTAGTCAGGCTTATAGGGCGATAGTTCCCGGGGTCCGTTGTGGCTCCACCTTTGTGGAGCAGGATAACTGTTGCTGTGCGCCACTCTGTGGGTACGTAGCCTGTAGAGAGGCTGAGTTTGAACAGTGTGTTTAGGTGAGGGGTTAGTTCATTTTGGAGCTCTTGTAAGACACAGTCTGGGACACCGTCTGGTCCCATTGAAGCTGTGTTTTTGGCTTTGGATAGGGCTGTTTTAACCTGTGTGTCAGTGATTGATAGGGCCCTACATTCCTCTGGTATGGTTAAGGGCCCTTTAGGTGGTGGGGGGGGGTGAAGTTTGCACTAAACCTGTCTGCCAGAATGTTGGCAATATCAGTCGGTTCAGTGTATTTTGTGCCATTCTGCACTAACTCAGAGCAGATCTGAGAGTTTCCACTTAGGTTCTTGACATAGCTAAAGAATGCTTTGTGATTATCTTTGGAGTCATTGGCAGTTTTTCTTTAGAAACTAGCCTTGGATGATTTAATGAGGTATCGTAGTTTCTTGCTGACACTGATCGGGGATGTCTTTCCTTCTTCGGATTTTACTCCTTTCTGTACTAGTTTCCTTCTTCTGTTGTATAGCTTGTTTATGGCAGGGGTCCACCAGACTGATTTCGTTTTCTTGGAGGAGTGAGTCTTGGTTTTACTTGGTATAGCACGATCCATGCATTCCTGCAGATGCTCATAGAGTGCCTTTGTAAAGGTTTCAGCAGCTTGGACAGCATTGTCCTTTAGCATGGGTGCTGTGAACCTTTCCACCTTGGTCTTAAGTAAGGTGGTTTGCTTTTGAAAAGTTTTTCACGGTGGCTTCCTTGATTGGGGCTGGGGGCGGAATGTGGATATCCAGAGTGATTGGTCTGGTCTAATCAGCGAGGGGCTGACCCCTGGTGTGGAACACCGGTCGCCCATGTTGGTGATGACCAAGTCCAATATGTTGTTCCCTCTGGTGGGGGTGTTGACCAGTTGATCCAGGGCGTTCGAGTTTATAAATTCTAGGAAGCTTTGGGCAAGGGAGCTAGTACTTGAGTAGTTCTCCCAGTTTATGTTTGGGTAATTGAAATCACTCCGTATTAGGGTGTTTGGTAGGACCTTCATATTTCTCAGTGTCTCCAGAAATGCGGAATGGGGGTCCTGGGCCATGGTGGGTGATCTGTAACAAGCTACAATTTGGATTGCAGTTTTGTCCGATGTTAGTTGCACATAGATGATCTCTGATGCATTGTGCTACTCCACTAACCTGGAGGTGTGGGTATCCTTGATGAATATGGATACACCCCCGCCTTTTGTGTTTCGGCCCTGGTGCTGTGGCCGAAAGGTATGGTATAAGTTATAGCCTAGTAGTGCTGGGGTGCTCTCAGGAGCCTTAAACCAGTTTTCTGTTACTGCACAGATGTCAGTGTTCTCCATACTGAGGAGTGCCTCGAGTGCATGCATTTTGAGGTTTAGACTTCTGGCGTTGAGTAGCATTACCCTCAGTTTTTGGTTACTTGTGCTATTTATGGTGGTGGTTTGTCTTTTGAGCCTTGCCTAAAAAAGGCACTATGGGGGCGGCAAGAGCCTTGGCCAGTATTCGAAAGCCTAAGGGTGACAGGTGCAAGCCATCTCTTGTGAAGCAACGTGGCTTGTCGAGCATGTCATCCTAGGCGGACAGATACTGGATCCCCTTTGAATGACACCAGAAACTTAGCCAATTGTTGAAATTGATCATTTTTTCTTTATACTGTGGCATCATTATTGGTGAGGGCAGGATGCTACTCAGGGTCAGGGTTATACCAGCCTGGGCTACATGATCAGAGAGCTCTCCCATGTCTCTTTTCATGTAGTCCAGAGAGGTACATCTCAGGTCATTCACACCAACATGGATAATGACAGAGTTATATTTGTACTTGTTTTGGAGTGACCTGAGTGCTTGTGTTATGTGGCGGATCCTGGCACCCGACATGCAACTAACTGTAACCTTCTCCTTGTCCAGCCTAGTTAGCGGGACATCAGTGTGCCTGACTATAGAGTCGCCTATTACTAGTGTGTTAGGTATGTTATTTTGCGTTAAGGGCTGTGATTGCATGGCACACTGATTATGTGAAATATGTGTTTCATGGTTGGTGATGGGGTGTGGAGGTTGCTTGGATGTCTGCTTTGGAGGTCTCTGCTGCTTTTGCAGATTTTTATTTTGAGCCACCGAGTATGTTTTCATGTATTCATGTGTGTTTTATTAGGTCTATGTGAGACTGGTGGTGTGTTGCAAGTATTAATCTTCTCCTCTTGGCTGTCAGTTCCAGTCTTAGGTTGAGAGAGCTTTGCCTCCACTTTGCCTGTATAATTGCATCTCTCGCATATATTAGTGTTTGGTGGCAGGAGGAGAGGGTTGTCTGTGTACATGAGGCAGTTGTAACATTGCCTCAAAATGCCCAGATTCACCAGTTGGACTGGAGAGTACACCGGAAACTGCCCTTTGGACATGCCTGAATAGGTAGAGTAAGCTGTTTTTCTGTTTGGCTGGTGGGGACGAATAGAGAGCCTTCTGGACAGTATGGGGGGGTCTAGTGCTAGGGTTAATTAGTGCTTGCTATGAGTTTTAAGCAAGTGTTTGACTGTGAAGTGAATGGTTTGAATGCTAAAGTTGAAGGTTTGTCTAGTTCCAAGGGAAAAATTGAAGAGCTGACTTCATGGAGCCGAGAATAGTTTAACTCTAGCTAAACGGTGCTGCCCTGTGCACAAAAACCGCACAAATGCGTTTTTTTATAGCAGGGAAGTGAAAGAGATAGAAATTAGCCCAAATGGCCGATAAACTACTAACATCTGGGCTGAAACCACTCCACCAGAGACAGTTAGGCTGCTCAAAGCTCCTCTCTCTCACAGGTAAACAGAGAAACTTCCTTCTATCCTAGTAAGGTATGGGCAACACAGAAACTTGTAACACAGACCTGGATTCAGCAATAACCTGAAAACTGGACTATACTAGTTCAGAAAAGCGGGGGTAACAAGTATATATATATATATATATATATATATATATATATATATATATATTTTTTTCAGAAAGTAGAGTAGATACAATCAAAACAACACTTTAAATGCACAGAAAAGGCTACCGCACTTTAGTGTGTAGCCTACAACAGTTAAACAGATTGTTTAACACAAAAATGACTTAATTCAAGTGCAGGCAGCAACTAAGTAGAATATGTAGCAATAACAAACTTTTTAAATCACAGATTCTCTAAAAAATAGTGTTTTAGGCAGAATTAGTTAAGACAGCAAGAAAAGCAGAAAAATTATACTTAATCACTCCAAAGTCACTCTTTTGTCTCTTTGCTGCTCTAGACTCTGCAGAACACCTGGAAGGCAGTTGCTGAACGGAATACAAGTGCAAAAACTGCACAAATGCGGTTTTTATAGCAGGGAAGTGAAAAAGATAGGAATTAACCCAAAATGGCCAATAAACGACTAACTTCTGGACTGAAACCACTCCTCCTGGGACAGATAGACTGCTCAAAGCTCCCCTCTCTCACAGGTGAACAGAGAAACTTCCTTCTATCCAAGTAAGGTATGGGCAACACAGAAACTTGTAACGCAGCCCTGGATTCAGCAATAACCTGAAAACTGTGTATCCTAAGATTCTGATGAGCTTGGTAGGTATATTACAAATCTCTCAACTCAGCATTGCCAGGGCTCTAGAGAATTGGAATGAAGCTGTTGTCCCTCCAAACTGAGGACACGAACAGAGTCAGGGAACTATAAGGCAGATATGTCTCACCTCAATAGGACAGAATGATATAGAGAAGTTATTAAGGGAAAGAATACCTACGTTTCTTAAATATAAATAGGCAACAAAACAAAGACATGCAATACAGCTTAATGTAGTTCTCTGCTCTGGTAACTTTAGAACTTGAAAGAAGTATACCTTCTCTTACGTATGGTCCCTGAAGCAGCCCCTTATCCACTGGAAGGCAAGCTGAAGGGACTTGGAGTATGGGAAGCTAATAAAATGACCAGAAAGGTGGCCCACTGCCAGGAAACAAAGATAAGTGGCTATAGGAACTCTGTCAAAATAAAGAGAAGTGGTGATTGTGGTCCTACAGGGAAATCAGTCCGGGCCACAGTATCGTTTGATATCTTTGTGTAGGCCAGCCCAAGGGGAACAGAAACACAATCAGCCTATATATTGATGGTACAAGAAAGCATCAGAAAATGAGGGATGTGCAGTTCATCTAAAAAGGGATCTAAGTAGCCTAACAGATTATGTGGAGAAATGTCAACAGAGGATTAACATAAGAAAGGACAAAACCTTCAACTATAGTCTAACAATCCCAAGCTGAAATACCAGCTGGTTAGGGGAAGAATAACAAATAAGAAAAGGATCTTTGGGTATAGTGACTGCAGAAATGATCCAATAACAAACTGAAAAAGCTGTGGCTAAGTCCAATAAGATGCTAAGACTGTGCCATTTGGTGGTGGTGGTGGTGGGGGGGCAGGAGGTTGACTCAGGACAGAAAAGCATATTGTATAGCAGTTCTGCAGAGCTAATAACCAAAACTTCACCCAAAAGAAGTCACAAATGTGAACCACACACCTTTACTGGTGAATAAAAAACAGTTTAACACTTCTGTCCTAATTAATAACAGGACTTCATCAGAACTGACGATTATAGAAAGTTTGTTTAGTGCAGCAGGAGTAATGTGTACATTTCTGTTTCTTTTACAAAGAAAAGAAACTCAACATAGTCAAGAGGACCCAGAGAAGGAATAGTAGTGTAAAAACATGTCTGGAGGATAAAGGATATATGGAGAGACTGAAGACGTTAACTGTTTACACCAGAAGAAAGGAGGGAAGCATTAGAGTACTTGATAAGAGTAGATAAATAATAAGGGGGCAGTGTGATGGAATAGATTTAATTAGCAAAGATGGCAAGAAGTGGATGGGGCACAACTTTGACAAAGAAGGCATAAACCTTGATCTAAACATTAGCATGAGATATCAGAGGGAATCTTGGACTGTAATACTACAGATGTGTTGGAGGGAGCCTGGAATAGGTGATGGGTTAGAAGGAACGGTATGGATGGGGAAGCTGCAGTGTGCTAGCTGCACAAAAAGGACAGGTCAAGTAGACTGCCTTGATTTTTTGCTATCACTAGTAGACGATAATAATATAATAAAAGCTGAAATGCAACATGTTTCTGTTAGTGATTTATTTTATAACCAATAGTTGCAGAACCAGTACCAGTACAGGCCAACATAGATATGTACTGGTTACATAATCAGATGCTGCAGTGAATCCATCATATTACACAAGAATGGCCAACATGCATTGGTTGACATGCACTGTGCCACAGATCTATGATATTTGCTCAATCAAGTCTCTAATATGCAGTGTTCCTTGCAAAATATAGCAGGTGTGAAGGTCTAGTACCTTTAGGAAACTGTCAACTTTTCATGTTAAAGACAATTTTTTTCTACTTTTGTAAAATTATTAATACAAATTTTGGGCAGTATATACAATATACATTCCAGGTATTTTCCACCTGAAAACAACAAAAAGCAGCAAAACATAATTTCATAGCAAGCCTGACTCTTCTGTATAAAGGGATATAGCCCTGATGGACCAAGATGATCCGAGTTTGAACAGCTGCACAAGTGCTGGAAGAGGTGTGTGAAGGAGTGTGGGTAGGTATAAATGACTTACCCTAGCCTGCCCATCCTGGGGGAAGGATGATGCTGGTTCATAACTGGTTAGTTATACCTGAGCAAATAGAGGTTTGCACAAAGACAATGGCTGTGAACTAGGAGAATATGGGCTTGGCTCCCTCAAGTCACAAACAGTAGCCATCATAAGCATGTGTGTGGGAGAGCACAAGCATGTGATGGGTGGGTATAGGACAGCCCTGTGTCAGTGTGCTTGCACAGATATCAGCCAACAGTGGTTGGGTTAAAGCCCTATCAGAATTTCCCCACATGACTGCCTCTGTGACAGCCGTGTCATACATTACTGTTAAACTTGTGGTGGGAGACAAATGAATAGTGGCAATGGCATGGTGGTCAGCAGGTATGAAAGGAGCTTAGCAAAAGCATATAGGAGAAAATTCATTCAAGAGCAGCACAGGTAAGCTGCCCTGTGGAACTGGTGATTATATAATCTGTCATCCATAGAATGAGAAATGAAGAAGGGCCTGTAAGTATGTGTAACACTACATCTGTAACCTCAAAGTGATGTGTAGGAGACAAGCAGTCAAACACAGAGTCAAGATTTGAAGAGAATTAGTGAATCAAACACAAATATATGTCACTGGTAACTGACAGGAATGTTATTCCATGTTATTGTTTTCAGTTCTGTAATGCCACTGTTTAGAAGGACAGAGCAAGAGAAAAAATGTGTTGCAGCAAGTCTTTCTTTATAGAAGATCACCATTTGCCTATTTTTTTAACATTGTCATGCTAACTAAAATATCTAGGTAGATGCAGGCACTATTTCACAGCACACTTGCATCACTCCCAGAAATCCTGACATACATTCTGATTTGTTACAAGAACTGCTCTGGAAGGAATGCAGAAATGTAAAAGAAGCCTTTTCTCTTCTAGACATCATGTTATTCTCATAAGATCATTGAAAAAGATTGTTTCTCTTTTGTCTCTTCAGGAATATACACAGTTCTAATGTTCATGTTTTCAATATTTAATAAAATAAATGTCAATATTTAATGACTGCATTCAACATCTAATGAATTAACAGCATAAAAATAAAAATGAAAGAACTACACTAAAATATTTGCAAACAGTGACCATAGCAACTACTCCACAGAAAACCACACTCATCATAAATAACAAAATCAAATTCCCACTCACACAGGAAACAAAAGATCTTCCCATTAAAATTACACTTAAAAGCTGAAATGAAGAATATCATTAAAAAACTCTAATGAAATCAAAGTTAAGTAGAATAGAGCTTATCCCCCAAAAACTAGAATGAAACCATAAACCTAGAACAAAGGGAAACAAACAGAAAGCAAAACTACAGTAAAATATGTAACAGTAAATACATAAAACGTTATTACATTACGCGTCCCTAACTGTTCATTCCCCATAGCAGTATATCAAGTGACAGAGATAAACACATAAAAAAATAAATAAAAAGTAAAATAAAATTTCCCTTATATGGTTATAATGCAGTAACCTTACACACTTGCCATGCATTTTGGCAGCATTTCCTAATTCAAGTGCAAATTTCAAAGGAATCCTTCAGCCTGATCAGTCCTCACACATACACACCCACATCCAGTGCCAAAGTACTGAAATATTGAAGTGAAATATATCACATAGTAAGCCAGGGTCCAAATTCAAATATGTTAATGATCCTACTTCCCAACTTAGTTCTAAAATCAACCAGACATTATTGCTAACATTAAATGAAATAACAAATAACTCCCGAAAAATAATTACCAGTGTCATACATAGTGAAAAAACAGACCCTAACTACAGTCATGCAGATTCACTAGAGAGCTATGAAAACCCAGCAATATAGCCCCACCCAGCCTAAAATAAAATAAAATGATCAGTGAATGAATAAATAGAAACTTGACAAAAAATAACATTTCTCAAACATCCATGCAGTCCTCTGCCATAAGACCTGTTGCATTAAATAAATTAATTAATGCATAACTACACAGATAAATACATAGTGTTGCATCACAGTGCTACTCAAAAAAGCCCAACTTTTGTAGTGTATAGAACAACAATGAACTGAAAAGTGAGAGTTAAGACCTGTACGACTGCATTATCTAACACTGTAGGATCATGGAATTGATTATGTTGCTCACACTTGCACTACTCATCACAAAATGTATTCCATACTACTACAGTACAGATACATGTACTACATTCATTTTGAAGTTAAACAAAGAACTAATTCACAGTAATTTTTATTAAAACATCTTTTAAATAAGCCATTTGTATTCTTGGATTTTCCACAGCCGGACAAAATCTCAACATTTAGATTACAAAAAAATATATATTTTACCCATGTCTTCTTTTGTGTAACTGTTTTCTGGGCTGAGTCTGAGGTAGGTCAGCTGTGATCAATGTCTAACCTGATAGATGGCTATCTAGATAGATATGTGTATACATGTATATGTACTGCTCTGCATTTCTGACATTGTTTCAATGTAGATTGCAAGTGGTATGAATGATATATTTTGTATGATAAACAAGATGCATCAGCAAAAGAGAGAGAGAGTGTGTGTGTGTGTGTGTGTGTGTGTGTGTGTGTGTGTGTGTGTGTGTGTGTGTGTGTGTGTGTGTGTGTGTGGATTTATTCAAAATGACATTCATATAAATGAATGCTACTAAGCATAACATACTGGTAGTTTTTCATATGCAAGTGTTCACCATGAAACATGAAATTACTGTAAGAAATACAAAATGTACAAATCAGTTCTACATAATTATGTTGTTTTAAGTTGCATGGATGCTAAATAGCTGTGAAAGGACTTGAATTAGTAGATTAAAATTCACAAGTATGATTCTAAAATATTATAAAAGTACTTAAAATATAATGTACCTTTTTTGCCTAGTTCAAAACAAAAGCTAGAAATGAAGAACTTCATATATTGGACATTTGCCAAAATCAAGTAACAATTTTACACAAAAAAGTAGTAACATGATATTATTAGTATGACAAACATGCACATTCTATATTTTATTGAGCAGAATGAAGACTAGACTTCAGAGATTTGCTGTTTAATTAATAGGCAATGTATTTGCAAACATCCAGCGCCATCTTTGTCAGTTTAATAACACAGGCCACATGCAGGTTAGTGAATCTACCTTGTTATTAGTACAATTTTAGATTAGTTCAAAATATTTTTAATTGAAAATGACTATATGATTAGTAAAAGAAGTAAAAGAAAGTACATATTCATCTATGGCACTACTTACACAGTGCTGCTAAGGGACTTCTTGTTTTCCCCTTACTTACCAAGTCACTTGAACGAGGTAAAAGCCACGCTTTGCCTGTTTTGAGGAAAGGATATAAATTTAACACTTGGTTTTCCACCAGCAAGCTGAAATTTGACCTCTGTTGTATTAGTGTTAATAATACTGTAGTTTGACCCCCCTTTAATGCTATTAGCAGAAATGATTACAGCAGCACATTCTGATGCTCAGCACAGATTGCAGAATTCAGAAGCATGAAAGGAATGCAGTGGTTTACATGTTGCCTGTAGTAGAATGTAAAAAACTGTTATTAATTTATATTTTAATATGAATTTTTGTTACCTTTGGTTAATTTTGTTTATATATATATGTGTATATATATATATATATATATATATATATATATATATATATATATGGCACAGATCACACAATAAACAACCAACTTATTTAGCATCTATTTAAATATTTTACTTTATACAGCAGCTATTTGATCTGTAAATGGAAATACTAGAATATGAACTCTAAACCCCCCGGTTTGTTGTTATGTGTTCTTAGGCAAACTGACTGATAATTTGATAGGACTTATTTAATCTTTATAAACTTAACAAAGGTGCAGTATCTTGCACAGTGTTCATTCACTGTACTGTATTATAGGCAAATTAGAAGAAAGTCTGAAGAGAGATCCAGAATTTATCCTTCTAGGGGGAGGTAATGTTGCAGGTAAGTGAACTGATGTCTATACTATGTGACAAGTCACATTTGGGAATAAAAACGTATGCAAAGCAGACATCACTGAATAGTTGGAAGTGGAAATCCATAGTGAAATTATTTTTTTTTGTTTATGCATTTTTTGGTACTTGCATATTATCGCAACCAGGTTCCCAGCCTGGTATAATTTGTAATGTTTTTATGAAAACGATGTGTCTTAACCTAAAAAAGATGTGTAAACTCCTAAGTACTATACTGCGGTGGTGGTGCTGTGGTAGCGTTGTTGCCTCACACTTAGACGTTGCCCGTTCGATTCTCAGTTAGAGCGTCTTCTGTGTAGCGACATGCGTGAATGGGCGTTCCTTTGTTGAAGGTTGTGCGTTAGGCCCGGCAAGCCAGTACGTAAAAATCTGCTGTCAATCATTAGCAGACCGGAGTTCCGCTGTGGCGACCCCTAACTGGGAAAAGCCGAAAGACACAAACAAAAACTCCTAAGTAGTATATTGTCACATTAGTTATGAGATAGGAAGAGGAATAACAGCAAAATTCCTCTTCCTGGGTAGTGTCCTTTAGCGACGTAACTTAATGAAAAATAAAATAAACATGGCTACTTCAGAGTCAGAATCATCATTACTTGTACAGCAGATGAAAGTCACAGTTCATCAAAATGAGATATGCAAACAAGGTATATTTTCAGCAATTTGTAGTTTAATTAATTTAATTATGTATTGAGAGGATTACAGCATTAATGTTACAAAGTGTGAAGGCAACTGTACTGACTAACTGGCTGTTTGTTGGTGTGTGTTGGAAAGCTTACAGTTATCACTGTCATTTAAATGTATTCATATTACTGTATTATATTGTACAAAGATGGAGCTTAAGTTCAGGTATGTTGAAACAAAATGAACCCGATTCTTAGTAAGCTGCTATCGGTAGTTATGTATTATCGAGTTGATTGGAACCTGGTTGAGATAATATGCAAGTACCCCATTTTTTCTCTGAAGCCCCCTCCCAACATACACATGTGCCCCCTAACTAATATACTAAAACATGACAACACTTGAATGTATAACATCTCACCAAAGCTTCTGCCAAGGGACAAGTCTGTAGCAGAAGTTCAAAGTACCCTCACCCAGAGATGGGATGGGGCAGCTGGTTATCTAAATTAAATAATGTGACAGCTCTCTATAGCTTCTACCAAGGGACAGTGCTGCAGCAAGAGATGCCCTCACCTCTACCCTGAAATAGCCGAAATTTGAGCTTTTCAGTTTTGCACCCAACTCTGCAGAAAAAAGTAAGCATGTGCAAGTTGCTTTATTTGTTCACCTTGATGGAGAAAATTGTCAGAAAAGAGTAGTAGCATTAGCCTTTCCTGCTGTCTGGGCATACTTCAGACAGTGTAATTATACAGGGGGTTCTGTAATGCTCAAGACTAACAAATGTTTCTGCCTTTATATCAGTAAGGTGCAGTTATAACAATGTAGACATTTCAGTAATATTTAACCTGAAAAGAATAAAGGGCAATTAAACATCATTCCAGAGTAGGGTAATTGAGCTTCACTATTGGATGGGGGCATAACTTGGGGTTCCCAGAAAGAGTAGGGGGTTATTACATTAAAGCCACATTTGAAACCTCAAAATGATGCATATAAGATAGGCAGTCAGGTACAAAGTCAGTGTTGGAAGAGAGTTAATGAATCGGACATAAATGTACAGTAACAATATATAACAGGAATATTATTGTTTGACTCGTGTTTCCAACTTCTTAATGTAAGTACTGTAATTCTACAACATACAGTTTGCTATGTTTAGAGAAAGAAAGAAAAGAAATGCACTGCAGAAGCAGTTCTTTAAAAAAGAGAACCTTTTTTGTTTTCTACATATTTTAACATAATCACACTAGCTAAGAACATAGAGGAGGATACAGGTATTTATTTCCCAACACACTTGCTTAACCTCAGTCATCAATTTGCTTTATTGTAGGAACTGCCTTGTAAAGAAAAACAGAAACAGAAAAGAAGCCATATCTTTCAGTCTGTAAGATTCCCATTCAGATCAAAGCATGAAAAAAAGCTGTACTCATCACTTCGAGTATATACAGCATTAATATTTATGTATTCCTGGCAAAACAGATAAAAATAAACGAATGACATTAAATATTTACAATTACAAACATTAACAGTCTCCACAGAAAACTGAACTCATCATAAATAAAAAAATAAAAATCCCTGCCTCTTACTAGCAATAATGTACTATTTAACAGTAAAACATATTCAAAATGGTGAAACAGAAATAAATATAGAGAAGTTCCCACCTAATTCCCATAGAAAGTCACACAAAATGGAAACCATAATGATCTTCAAATGTGAATGAATTTTTCACCTACAAAGGAAAGGCTTTTTCTTTAAAAATGCAGTTAAAATATAAAAAGAATGAATAATAGAATTAAAAACCTCTAAATGAATCATACCTTAATTAGGAAAGATAAGCCCACTCAAAAAATGGACTGAAACCACAGTCTTAAAAGGAAAAAACACAAAGTAGAGTAAAATATAGAGCAGTAAATTAAAAAAAAAAAAAATTGTCAGCTATCACAGACAGCACAATGTGTAGTTCAATTTAACTTGGGTAGTGTACGTGAATAGTATGTGGGTAATTCATAGATGCAGGTAGTGTGATCATATGTTCATAAATATGCCATGCCATTCAGCCAACGATAAGGAGTAAGTAATGAAATGTAAAAGAAAAACTCCATGCATATGAGCTACATGGATTATGCAAATGAAGAAGTCCAAAGCAGCAGTCTTATTCAAAAATACAAAAATCGGGCATGCTGTATGATGTTGCATGTACCCATTCAAATGCTGCTGGTCATAATGAGAGTAAAGCCACGAGAATCAATATTAGTAGCAATAGCAGCCCAGCCTGTATCAGCCACCACTACTGGTACCACTGCCTACAGTATCACATGTCATAACCACCTATTTCAATAAAGGAGGTATAGAGAGTGTCTGACATACCACCTGCTCACAACACAGCATAATGGATTCATGATGATGTGTACCAGGTATTATCATGCTCGTGCAGACTTGGGGGTTTGGCTGGGCACACATTTCATCAGTTGCACAGTCTGGGAACAACGGGATATGTAACTGCAACATTATTTAATGGGATAGGGTCAGGGGAGGTGTTCATGCTATCCATGTTGTCTGGGTGACTCTGGGGAGGGATTTGGGCTTATATGCTGCTAGATATTTCCCGATTGGGACAACTAGTTGGAAACACATAACTGAAATATAAGTCTTCTGCACAAATTCACTATGGGTACAGAGAAGTTTGTGACAGTATGCCACAGCTGGAATTACTGAGTTCAGGCAGAGAACTGGACTTTGCATGGATAAACAATCAGCTGGGAGCCTGGCACCAGTGGTTGAAAGTGTTAGTAGGATGCCATAGCCATACTGTATATCTCACTGAACTTTCCGTGCTGCTGCAGGAGCAAAATTTAATGGATGCCCAGAGAAAATTCCTGCTCAGGGGAATGACTATTACTCCCCGTGGGAAAGACATTGTGTCTAGGGGCCACCACCTAAAACACATACTAATGCATAAGGGTTAATACAGCAATTTAAAGAATTTCTTCTCTACTGCGGTATACTTCTTCACTTAGTTACAGAAGCATGTACTGTATACCAAGAACAGCACCCATCACTACCCCGAGCACAATAAAAGCATTGCTCATTGTACTCTACATTTTTTCTGCCTCTGACATGTCCACCAGGCATCCTGCTGTGGATGCCTGCCATACTGCCTGTTGTCCTGAGGTTCCTGGGGGAGCATAGACATTGTGTCCTCCCCCACGCTAGTTTATTCCAGCTGCAGCTACATGGCTGTCGGTTCATCTGTGCCCACAGTGAATTTGTCACAGCCATATGCCTCTGCAGCAGAACTGTGATATAGCCATGTGTCTCCAGTCAGTTGTTCCCACAAGGAAATGTCTCACAGTCTGTAAACCTGAATCCTCTGGGGAGTCAAGGATCACATCTTCCACTGATAGGGTATTTGAGCTGCCATAATATAACCACTGGTGATGTCCACTGTGTTGGCTTATGCTGTTTGTGTTTGTGTTCCATGACAGGGAAGGTGCTGAACTAGGATAGCATGCACATGTACCTTGCTAGGTTATCCCATATGCTGAGCCTGATGCCCGTTGTCAACCATGATTTGAATCAAACCATTAAACAGAGGTGGGAGGCTGCAAGGCCTCATGTAGTGGGCAAGGGGTAGAATACTGGATCATGTATATGCAGTTTGATGAGGCATCCCAGGTGTTGACCTATAGAAGTTATATCATTCACAACCTGGAAAACATCCATGACAAGTGGTGGCAGGCTGTATAATGAAATCTGACACTAAATGGTCAGTGTAGTCCATACTGGGATGTTTTGTGTCTGACCACTTCGCATCTGGAACCTGGCATGATCATGGACTGTATAGTCTGTGCAACCAGACTGCCATTGCAATGAGCCCCATGATGGTACCTGCAGAAGCAACATTTGCAATCAGTGACCTTGGCAGCATGTCGTCTCCCTATCCGTTTACTGCATGTCACTGTGTAGGTGGTGCTCATCATCCCACAATTCATAAAGCACAGTTACCATCTCCAGAATGCTGTCTATGGCAGCTGTGTGTACTTAGATCACTGACCTGCACATTCGCTGGTTAATGCCAAGTGTCATACCAATACCATGGACAGACAAGAGTCATGGCAGAGCTGCAACATCTTGCATTTCAGGGTCAGTATGCATGTCAGATTTTGTGTTTACTGGGGGCTAAGGTGGATCTCATGTGGGACTGTCAAGTACAGAATATTTGTCATGCATTGCTGAGGCTGTGTGCTCACTCCATATCCCTACAGAAGCCTCTAAAATGGTGGATGTGGGTGAGCCCTACCTTTGTGTTTTAAACAGTGCCGCTGTGTCATCAAGTTGTGCCACTTGTGTATTTCCATCATTGTCAGCTGCATATGTCTGCTGACATCAGGCCTATGTTGGTCTATTGTGCCAAATCCACCATCTGTGAACCTGTGATTGCATGAACACCCATGACAATATTGGCATCATTCATACACATGTCTCATTAACCCCCTGAAACATTCATAATGGTGTTCATGTATGTTGAGGTCCTACATGTGTTAACAGACATACCTTATTGGGGAGGTTGTTGCAGTTGTAGACCAGATGTGCCTGGGAGGGCAAATATGGAGGTGAGCATTGATCAGTCATTCTCTTCAAATGTCCATTGGACGGTGCTATTATGTATGGTACTGGACATTACCATCCTGGTGTGTCTTCTACTGGTACTCATATGATCAGTTATTGCCTGGATCCTATGTTCAAGTTGCCCCCTGATATTAGAGTCACTGTCCTTGTGTGATGAGTAAGAGTGACACCAAAAACTCCTCAACCTCTGTGAGCCACTTCTTTGTTGGAGGTCTACCTCCTCTGGTGACCTGTCTTTTGCAGTGGCCCATGCCTTGTCCTTTGCATGGCTCCTCATATCAGTAACCATTTATCACACCTGCTGTAGAGACCTAGTAAGGCCACCCATAACATTCATGTCCTGTAACACTGCCTACCAAATCTGGTCCCCATAATGTTTATACATGACAGCTTTGTCCAGAATACACATGCCAGGTGTGCAGAGGGCCTGCATTTACACATCATTCTCATGGCTAGTGAATGTTGCAATCTAATGCCTCCCTCAGGTAGCCATATCAGTACTTTTATATCTGTGAGCAAAACATGTCACTTTGGGGATCTGAATGGTGTGAGCTGTGTGATGCACATGCCTATGTCCACAGTCTCCCCTCCTTTATGTACCTACCTGTCTGTTGCAGGTAAGGCTTTGCATCCCCCACATACTGTAGCCGTGATAGCAATCCTCCCCTTATACAACTGTCTGTTTGCTGCAAATAATGTTGTTCACAGCCCCTACATGTACCTATTGTAACCATGGTCACAACTTTCCCCTCCATGACCACAGGATGCCAGCACATTGATATGGATGTGTCCTGGTTTCTAATCACATACAGTCATCTGCCTTAGGATGGTTTGTCCTTGATAAGGTACATTAACAGGCAGGAATCTGTCCGTAAAGTCATGTAGCTTTAAAGACGCAGATTCAGTATTGAAATTCTTCTATTTCATTGTTTTGTGGGTACAAGAGTAGTTGCACAAAATGGTGCAAACACTTTATATCATGCTAACAAGTGCTTATTAGCTCAGCAGTTATGCTAATGAAGCTAGTTAGTGCCACTGTCTTTGAATTACTGCCAAAATGCAATAGGCTCCTACAAAATGATGGTGCTATATGTGCATGTCATTGTAATCGGGAATCATGTGGCTACTATGCTCTTGCATATAACATAGGTCAGTTCATCGCATCATGGCTCTATAGCAATACTGTTTTTACTGAAGTGCAGCACTTAGTTGTGCACAATGTGATGTCCACACATACATCCTTATTCTTAGGACTGCCACTTTTTCTCCTTTAACAGACTTGAGTACTTGGCTGTGGTTACTTCAGGCACTTGGGAATGCAAGGCTCCAAAACAGTATCCCACAGAACAGGAGGATTTTCCTGTTCTTGCAAAAGTATTTTAGTGGGTGCCTACTTGGCAGTAAGATATCCAGTTGTGCCACAGCATGGATGCCTACCATGAGTTGGATGGGACAATGAGTAATGGCACTGGCATCCTCTGTTCCAGTGAGCAGTGCTGGCACAAGTACAGTGAACCAAGGTGACACCACCCTGATCTGCCCCATCAGTGGGCGGTAGAGGTTCAGGAGAGGGAGCCTGATATGTCGTATAAACATTTGTGTTTCTTTTTTCAGTGCTGGTGTTTTGTACTGCTGTACATCCATATTTAATGTGGCATACTTTGTTTTCCAGAAGTGGTGAAGCAATAACTGAAAATGTTTGGGTGTCACAGAAGTACCTCTTCCAGCAGTGGGACATGTATGCTTTGTTTACCAGTAAACTACACAACTGCAGTTATGCTTATAGTACGTATGCATAATGGTTTCTCCAATTTTGTTTTCTTTCCCAAAGTCCAAATGGGGAACAGGAGGAGATGAGGTCATGGTCGTTGGCTCTGGGTCACCAGTGATTACCAAGTCTGTCTCTCAGCAGGAGATAATGGTCACCCTGCTGAGGATGACCTAGAGAGGTCACTTGTACCCTTTGTGCCTAATTCTCAGGAAGGGGCAAATGCTCCTCCTTTACAGTCATTCAGAGGGGTCTTCCCTGGTCTGTTATCAGTTGTGGTGGCTGGGGGGCTGATGAAGTTTGCCAATAACTGGATGCCCACCTCAACAGTAACTTGTGGCATGCCTTATAAAGTCATGTGACAGGGTGTCCCGATGATCAGACTACCGGGGAGCAATTGGCCATGAGATCAGCCATGACAATGACTGACTACTAGGTTGTTGCCCTTTGGGCCAACCTCCTGCATAACCCTGCCAGGATCCTACCTTATGCCCATCCATATATTTTCCCTCCTTCATGTCTTTCCCCATTCCTTCTTAATTGTCCAACCCCTCTCATCACCAGTTGTCCACAGTCTGTATGTCAGTTACCACCCACTCTTTTCCTCACCTTTCTGTATATACTACCCCTGTCTCTTCCACTGTCTTCCACACTTTTCTGTGTATACTACCCCCATCTCTCTGGATCTGTGTTATATGTTTGTCTGGATGCCACTGATAACTTCACTGCTCCCTCTGTTCCCATCCATAACTACCCCTTCTCCCTCTATTCCCATCCATAACTGTCCCTCTCTACCTTTGCCTTCTACTGTTCTCTTGTATGTATTAAAAAGGGACCCTGGTTGCTACCCCCCTTTCCTACTTTATCTTCAATTGTTCTTCTCATTCATATGATGAATAGGGTTGGCACTTTGCTGCACAAACACACAGATTTTTCAGTAAGAGTGTGAGTTGTAACTATGCAGTGCTACATTGAGCATATCTTAGCCTCGCTAGCTGAATTTGAATATAATGTCTGTCATAGCTGTCATAGACCCTTCTGCGATGCTATTACTCCCATTTTGCAGTCTAGTACTGTGTGTTTCATTATCCCTGCACGCTGACTTTCCTATGCAGCACTTTGCTTGGTATGCCAGCACTGTGCGCGCCTAATGCATGTCTGACTAGCTGCCAGACACTTTACACAGCGACCTAACCGATATTTAACACTGTATAAGCATCCAGCATATCTATGAGTCCTTGTCTTTATTACATTAATCATCCCGTCACATTCATTCCTCCTAAGCAGTTTAGCCAATGCTAGAGATATTTACATAAAATAAAAAAGCAAAATAAAAACTCCATATATACTTACACTGCATTAATCTTAATAATTAATTGTGCACCTTGTCAGCATGCCCCAAGAAGTCATCTAGCAGCTTTCTCCTTTTCCAAAGTTTTCTGATCTGACCAACTCTGCTACACATTCCTACCCATTTTCCAGATACCAAAACACTCCCATGATCCCTAACACACAATTCATGAGACCTCTTTCAAGATTCCACTTTGTATTTCCTAACCTCATCAGACACCAGTGCTAACATAAAAAGAAAAAACTCCCTAAAACATAAACACCACCAAAAAAAAAAAAAAAAAAACAGACCTTAACTACTGACATGCACATTTACCTGCAGGCTCTGATGATCTGAATGAACTGCAAAATTTATAAACCAAAACAAAAAAAACTCCTTATAAGGAATAACAGTCCTCTTGCACCCTCAATTAAATAAATAAATAAAATAAATGACCAGTGGGGAAAAATGTGCCCCTAAACCATAAAGATCATTCATTAAAAAATGAAAATTAGTCAGACAGACAGGTAAATCAATAAATAACATATTGCACTCTAGTGTTGCTAAGAAAAAAAGTCTTGGGTCCATAAGGTATATTCAGTAGGAAATGGATGAACTGAATGTGTGGGAGTTAGGTATGTATATTTACCATATCTTACACTGCAGGAGCAGGGGAGGCTTTATGGAAATCATACTTTTTCCACTCATTACAAAATGTACTCTTAACCCCTACAGTACACATATACGCGTTTCATTACTTTTAAAATTAAAACTAATATGTCCTATTTTTATTAAAACACTTTTTTCAAATAAGTGTTTTTAGTCTTTTATACCAGTTTGTATAACATTAGCTTATTTTTACTGTATTATGGAGCTTTTCTCCCCGGGACTCTGCTGAAAAAGGGCTATGGCTCAGTCAGACATACCCAGTCAACAAATGTAAATTAAATAAATAATAAATAAAATAAGGCATTATTTCCTTTCTTAGACTGACAGTTTTATAAAATTTCAAAATGTAGGTAACCAGTTTAGTGCCGCAGTGGTGGTGCTGCGGTAGCGTTGTCACCTCACAGTAAGACGTCCTGTTTGATTCTTAGCTAGAGTGTCTTCTGTGTGGAGACATGCGTGAATGGGCGTACCTTCATTGAAGGTTGTGCGTCAGGGCCGGCAACTCGGCACGTAAAAATCTACTGCCAATCATTAGCGGACCGGAGTTCCGCTGTGGCGACCCCTAACTGGGAAAAGCCGAAAGACGCAGCAGGTAACCAGTTTAGTATTTTGTTTTGCTCTTGTCTGCTACTAAACAGCTGTTTTGCTCTGGGGTTGAACAATCTATTCCTTTTCAACAATTTCTTCTGAATTTATTGCACTGTGGTAAAGATATGTGTTGCTTAACAAATAAAATGTGTTAACTTGAAGCCATTTTTTCCACTAGCAAGTGCTGATTATGAAACATATGTGTTAGTGATGCATGCATGATTAGAAAAACAAAAAGTATATATAGATACCATTTCAAGGATGCTTGTTTTATATTACACTGTGTTACTTAGAATGGCAGTGGTGGGACTTGAACCAGAGGCTTACTTATTGTAAGTAAGGTTCCAAATATAAATGTATTTGAAATCTGATGTATTTTTTTTCTATCTGGTTCAAAATTAGGATCAATTCATGTGAATTTGCCAAAATCAATCATATCATTCAAAAAAAAATTTGTCATGTTAACAATAATACAAACATGCACACTCCTTCAATGAATGAGCAGGATTAAGACTAAAGCTCTGCTTTTTCACTGTTTAAGTAACAAACAGAAGTGCTGCATTTGCAAACACTCACTACCATCCATGCCTGTTTAATTACTCAGAGCACATGCAGGTTGGCAGAGCTACCTCGTTTGGAGTACAAGTTTAGACTAATTCAGATATGTTCTAAACAGAAGATGATTATGTGATTAGTGGTAGAATTAAACTATCTGGATTCATGGCACAGAGGAATGGAGCCCTGACTGACTCAGAAGACTTGACATTGATTAGTTGCTCAGGTGGTGAAGGAGTTGGGGGATAGGATGGGAAAGAACAGCATTTTGTCAGCTTGCTCATTCCAAAAAGGAGGGATAGGATTTCTGGCTGTGATCTGGCACTTCTCCAGTGATAGGAGCATGCCATAACTGCAAGACTGATTGCTGTGAAATTCAGCATTGGAGGGTTGGGCTGGAGTTAACTAATATTACATGCAGTGATGTTTATGATGTCAGCAGCTCTGTGAAGTTAGGACATATTGCAAAAAATCCGAAATGTACATGACAGCATATGTGATACCGCAAGAAACATTTCCACGTCCCCTTCATAGCCCACCTACAGCCAAGACAGTCCCAGTGCTGGAAGGGTAATACTAGCAACACTTAAGACTGATTGGAATGAAGCAGCAGCTAATAATCTGGAAGGGATCCAACAAGGGGGCCAAAAACATAAAAAAAAATCAGAAAAAATAGATACTTGTTATTTTATTTTCCCTTTACTTAAACAATCAGTTAAGCGTGAGTGAGGTAGAAGTTACTGAGTCTTCAGGAAAGGATACAAACTTGACACTTGGTTTTCCAGCAGCAAGCTGAAATTTGATCTTTTGTTGTATTAGTGCTAACAGTACCGTAATTTGACCTCTTAAATGCTATTCGAAGGAATGGTTAAAGCAGCTCTGCACGAATCGCTTAATTCAGAAGCATGAAAGGAATGCTGTGGTTTAAATAGTGCCTGTAGAATGCCCAGAAAATGCTGATAATCTATATTTTAATATGTATTTTTGTTGTTGGCTTTTTAGTTAATTTTCAGACATATGGCACACTGATCAGCACAACACACATAAAACAAATAGTTTATATAGCAGTTAATTAAATTATTTATTTTGTACTGCAGTTATTTGAGCTACAGATGTGAAGACTAGATTATGAACCCTAAAACTTCTAGTTTGCCTTTTTGCGTTATTAAGAAAACTGATAATTTAATAATTTTATGAAGGGAGAACAAGTCATGACAAAGATACAATATCTTGCACAATGGCTTTCTTTTTGTTGCATTGTTATTGTGTTGGATTTAGCCTTCTAATAGGGGTTAAGGTTGTAGACTGGTCAGTACTGGTTGCCAGGGCACTTGTGGCAATGAAGCCCAAGCAGCACATACGTCATTCAAAAAGGTGGAAGTGGAAGTCCTGACTGGGAGGACTGCATATTATTTTCTTGTCCACCTAGTTTTTCTCTTAAGCCTCCTGGCCATTATGTGATGGCTTCAATTTTTATTCCTTCTTTCAGTGCCACAGTCCATTTATTTTACTGCCTGTAGATTGGTATTGGGAGTAGTCCCACATTTGTGATCTGGCATAAAAAAAAAAAGAGAGAGCACGGCATAATGCCATCAATCCTTCTGTACCAATGCACCACTGAAAACAAGATGCTGGCCTTCTGATGCCCAGACTTTTGGACACGCTGGTTCCTCAGTATCCCCTGACTCAGATACTGAAGCATGACAATACGTGATGCATGGCATCCCATCACGGCTTCTGTAAGGGACAGGGCTGTAGCAGGAGGAACTCACATCCCCACCCTAAGATGGGATGAGACAGCTGGTCATCTAAATTATATAATATAACATCTCAGCACATTGTCTACCAAGGGACGCTGCTGCGGCAGAAAGTCTTCACACCCTTACCCTGAAATGGAATGGGGCAGCTGGTAATTTAAATTAAATACTATGACAAATGATCTTACTAGGAGTCAAAGTGTGGAGACAGCAAGCATGTTCCCCAGACCCAACAAAGAAGGGTGCTCTACTTTCCAATAGCTGATAAAATAACCAGCTGTAAAAATAGTTTGGATTCTAGAGGGGAGAGAAAAAGTTGTAAGGGAAGAAGGGCCAGAAGGGTAGACAGAGATGGTGAGAAGCAGATGATGAGAAGCAATATGTGAAGCAAACGTTCTGTTTGAAAAAATCTGGTTGAAAAGAGAACTGATTTTTCAGGTACCTGAAGGCCAGTTGTGTGCGTAGTTATTCTTTCTAAAGAGGCTTTGCAGCCAACTTTCATGTTATCTCTTTACACTTTCTTCACTTCCTGTTTTTGACTTGACAGAGTCAGGACACAAATCTTGCTTTTCTGTCTGTATGTCCATAGCTCACCTTACTCTTCTGCTTTTCGTTGTGCTGTTCATGAAACGGAGGTATGGTCCATGGCTGCAGCAGGAAATCTATCCAGGCAGAAGAAATTCCTGAAAAGTTAACTGCCAAAAACAAAGGATTTATCACACAAGACTACAACTTAACATGTAAAGAGAAGAAAGACATAAAAAAAACACCTAAAGGACAGCTGCACTCAAATGTCAAGTTTTCCTTATTTAAAAACTACATTTTACTCTTGTTCTTCCAACCCCAAGACCACTGTTATAGTAACAACACATATCTCTGTTTCTGTCTGTTTCTGAGTTTGCCATTTGTGTTAGACGTTTGTAAAGCAGTGAACCATGTAGATTAGAAGACATTTGACTTTTAAAAGTGTGAAGCAGTGTTCCGGAGTAGTGGAGGTACTTCTGAAATGACATATTTTCTTGGAAATGGATTGTTAATTGATAGTTTTTTCTTTTTGACTGCAGGTGTAATGGGCAGTCCATGTCCTAATTGGGCCAGAGTTCCTTTACTAATGTCTGCTCTAGCTGGTGGGTGTTAGGTCAGATGGGATATTTCTGACCCAGATGGGCAGATACTTAATTTTACTACATGTTTTTTCTATGTGGCAGCACAAGTCAAGAGTTCAGTCTAGCCAAACCTCTAAGTATTTAATAGTGGTTGTTGTTTCTATTGGGGAGCTGCTTAGCTTTGTAATATCCAGAGAAAGTAAAGTTGTGTACACTTACCATATAAATGTAGATGTCCGAGTGTATTCACTGTTGCAGTCATTACATTAGGGTAATCTGCTGGCAGGTTGCCCTCAGTCGGCCTGAATAACAAAGTCTTGGATCCTGTGTTGGTTGCTGTCTCCTCTTCCATGATGTCAGGTCGTCAGGGGTATAAAACATGCAGCAGATGCCATTTTATTCAGTTTTTCTTGCCCCAGATGTCAAGTGAAAAAAAAAATATATATATATATATATATATATATATATATATATATATATATAAATAAAATGTATCTGACCCACTTGCTTGCAGCAGCTGGAGAGAAAAGTTCCTCACCAAAAAAAAGGATAAAGTCAAAAAAATTGTCCTATGCTGCCCGACTGAAAGAACTCCAGCTCTATTCAGTCGCCATATCATTGCTCAGAGGTGACCTTTGCCTAACATAAATTCGAATGATGGATGGATGGAGATATACCCCAGGGATTAGGATTACCTCAGTGTCACTACTGCTCAGAGGCACAACAAAATAATGGGGTATAGTTCATACTACTAAAGGGTGGCGAAGCTACAAACGATGGGCTAGGCTTGTAAATGCCCTCGGGCAGATAGCCTAGTATGAACCTATGAACCTATAAGCAGAAATATATGTAAATGCACTTTTAGCAACATAAACTTTACCTTCATCTAAAAGCAAATACACCACAAAGGCTTTAGTATATAGTGAAGGAAGGAAAAGGTATAGAAAAAGGGGGATGGCGGATGGGTAACCCGGACTGCAACAGTGAATGCACTTGAACATCTACATTCATGGTAAGTGTATACAACTGTACTATGTTCTTGTGTTTCACTGTTGCAGTCATTACATTTGGGTAGAATCCCAAAGCTATGGATGGGAGGATGGAACTAAACAGCCTTAGGAGCGACAATAAGACCCTGCAGGACTGCAGTGGCAAAGCCTGCCCTGGATTTGGAGAAGAGAGGTAAATGATAATTTTTTTTAATTTTTATTTTATTTAACATTTGTTGACCGGGAAAGTCCGACTAGGTTCCATAGAGCCTGTTTTCAGTGGAGTCCCGGGGAGAAATGCTCCAGATGCATGTCTTTGGAATGTGGGAGGAAACCGGAGTACCCGGAGGAAACCCACGCGAACACAGGGAGAACATGCAAACTCCACACAGAAGACACCCCAGCCGAGAATCGAACCGGAGAACCTCTTGCTGTGAGGCGACAACGTTAACCGCTGCACCACTGTGCCGCCCATAATGCTTTGTAAAGGTATGAACAGAGCTCCAAGTAGCAGCTTCTAGAATGTCTTTGGTTGGGACCCCTCTAAAAAAAGCTACTGAAGTAGAGGCAGCCCTGCTGGAATGTGATCTAATCCCCTTGGGCACAGGCTTACCATGGTGCACGTAGCAGAAATGAATGCAGTGGCTTATCCACTTTGAAATAGTCTGCTTTGATATAGCCTTCCCCTCTGACCCTGCAGTGAATGCTACCAGTAGTTGCTCAGCTTTTCTTAGAGATTTGGTCCTGTTTAAGTAGAATCTTAGTTGTCTGTGTATGTCCAATGAATGCAGAATCCGCTCCCCCTTGTTCTGCTGATTTGGGTAAAATGTTGGCAGATGAATTGTCTGGTTAAGAGCCACACTGGATACCACCTTAGGCATAAAAGAAGGATTGGTCCTGAGAGACACCCTGTTCGGGTAAAACGTAATAAAAGGCTCCACAGCCATGAGAGCCTGTAGTTCTGAAACCCTTCTTGCTGAAGTGACTGCCAAGAGAAAAGCTGTTTTCCAAGATAGAAATTTTATATCCGCAGTAGCTGCTGGTTCAAAAGGAGGCAGGGTGAGTTTTTCAACACAAAATTGAGGTCCCATGCAGGAGTTGGTGATGATCTGGGAGGCCTTAAACTTTTGGCCCTTCTAAGATGCTGTTTAAGCAGAGGATGAGAAAAGAGGGGAGGCTCTGTGTTGTAATGAGCCGAGATGGCGGAGGCATGGATTTTTATTGAAGAAAAAGATAGGCCCTTGCCAAGCATCTCAGTCAAATATTGTAAAATCTGAGGAATATTGGACTTTGCTGTGTCTGTTCCTTGTACTTGGTTCCAAGCACAGAATCTCTTCCATTTATCAGCATAAGATTTTCTAGTACTAGGCCTTCTGGCTTCCAAAATGACATCCATCACAGATTTACTGAGAGGTGTTGTTTGAATAATTAAATGATCAGCCATGCTGCAAGATTCAGATTTTGGAGCTGAGTGTGCAGAATTTGATTGTTCTGCTGAGACAGTAGATGAGGTATTTGAGGCAAGTACCAAGGAGGAAGTTGGTACATATTCCTTAAAAGTGGGTACCAGTGCTGGCAAGGCCAGTCCGGAGCAACTAGGATCATTTTTGGTTTTTCCTGTCTGACTTTTAGTAAGACCTTGGAGAGAAGAGGCAGAGGGGGAAAGGCATAGACTGATAGGTTTTTCCAACTGAAGGATAGGGCATCTACTTTCCATGCTTTTTAATGATGAGTTTTTGTGCAGAATTTGTCCAACTGATAATTTTGGGGAGAGGCAAATAGATCTATGTCTGGGCTCCGCCTTTTCTGTGTTAACATGCTGAAGATTTGTGGATCCAGTTTCCATTCGTGCGGGTCCATAAGATTTCTGCTTAGGTCGTCTGCCAGAGTATTTTGTTTTCCTGGCAGGAATTGAGCTTGAATATGTATTTGGTAAGTCAAAGCTGTGTTCCATAATGCCATGGCTTGTCTGCAAAGGGGGTAGAAATGTGTACCCCCCCCTGCTTGTTTATGTACCACATAACCATGGTGTTGTCCATCTTTATCAGTAGTTGTCGTGGATGAAGTAAGTTCTTGAAGGCTGTCAGAGCATTCTGAACAGCTAGCATCTCTTTCTGGTTGATATGCAGATGCATTTGTTTTGGGCTCCATTTGCCCTGAATGCATCTCCCTGCCAGGTGGGCCCCCCCAAGCATAGTCTGATGCATCTGCAGTTAGGGTTTGGGTGGCCGGGGGTAGAGTGAATGACAGTCCCTTGTTTTGGTGACATGTCTCTGCCCACCAAAGAAACTCCTGTTGTAGGCAGGGAATGAGAGGAATCATTGTTTCCATACTGTGACAATGTTGACTCCATAAACTTTTTAGGTACCATTGAAGTTTCCTCATATGCAGTCTCGCATATGGAATTAGTAGAATGCAGGATGCCATGAATCCCAAAGCCTGCAGAATTTGTCTTGCAGATAACTGGGGTTTTGTTTCCATTTGTTTGAAGTATGTTGTCAGTTGCCTTTGTTTGTCTGGCATAAGGTAAGCCATCTGGGCAGTTGTATTCAAGCTTGCACCCAGGAATGTACTTATTTGAGAGGGTACCAGTTGGGATTTCTTTTCGTTTATTGTGTACCCTAGGCATGTTAGAAGCCTTTTTACAAATGCCAGATGTTGAAGAAGAGTGTCCTTGTCCTCTGCTTGAATGAGACAGTCGTCCAGATAAGGATAAATTTGTATGCTTCTTTGTCTGCAGAATGCAATTACTGGTGCCAGGCACTTTGTAAAGACCCTAGGCGCAGTAGATAAGCCAAAGGGCAGTGCAGAGAATTGGTAATGCAAAAAACCTGCCCTGAAGGGGAGGTATCCTCTGCATGATTCCCTTATTGGGAAATGCAGGTATGCCTCTTAGAGTCACTAACCAAGCATTCCTGCCCAGCATAGGCAGTAGCTGTTGTAAAGTCAGCATTTTGAATTTTGGAATGTCCAGGAACATGTTCAAAATCAATAAGTCCAGTGTTGGACGCCAATAATTGTTTTTTCTGGGTACCAGGAAAAGTCCTGAATAAAAACCTTGTCCTTTTTCCTTTTCTGGTACTGGTTGAATAGCCCCCATATCCATGAGGGACATAACTTGTTTCTGAGCCTCTGCCCACTGATTTTGTGGCAGATCTGGCCATCCGTTTGGAATTGGCAAAGTATGGAAATTAAATCTGTAACCCTGGGATACTATGTTTAATACCCACTTGTCCCAGGTAATTAACTGCCAGTTTTGAGCATGAAGTGCTAGTTTTCCCCCCAAAGGGGCTGCCAAAAGATAAGTGCTTGGTGATGGTAGAGGAAAGTCATTGAGACTGCTTACTGTAGGGTTGTGCTTTGTTTCCTCCAGATTTGGAGGTGGGGGCACCCCATTGCTTTGACCTGTAAGAACCCTGTGATTGGTATCTGGAGCCTTTTGAGCACATGTATTTGCCTTGAGTGGCTCTGTTGGACACAGGAAAGGACCAGTTTTTAATAGGCCAGTGCCTACTGAACCTGGGTGGCTGCACTTGCAAGAAATCTTTTACAGTTTACATAAATTTAGCTTTGTCTTCCATTTTCTTTAAAACCTCTTCTGCCTTATTACCAAACAGAGTATCATGCTGCAAGGGGGCATCCAACAATTTAGCTTTAACATGATCAGGCAGATTTTGCTCCTTGAGTCAGGCATGCCTTCTAATCACAGATCCATTAACTGCAGCCCTGCAAGAAGCCTCCAAGGAATCAAAACCACGTTGCAAAGTATACCTTCCAACCTGGTCTGCTGAATGCAATAATTCCTGTAACTCTTTATTTTCCACACAATCAGAAATCAACATCATTTTCTGTTTCAGTAAGCCCATAACATGCTGTTGATATTTAAGCATATGAACCTGGCAGTTTAAGGCCCTGATTGCCAAGGTTGCAGACCTATAAACCTTCTTTCCCCATCTATCCAGCACCCTGGAATCTCTATCAAAGGGGGTAGGATTTTTGGCTGTAGAGGCCTTTACACCCTTGGGAACCTGTGAAATAGTCTCAGGGTCAGCAGCAGGATATTTGAATAGAAATTTGTGGGAGTCAAGAACCCTGTAGTATCTGTCTGGCTTACTAGGAGCCGGAGGTATGGAATCAGGAGCCATGCTTGATTCCGAAAACACATCATCAACGATGTCTAATACATGAGGTATTGCCAAAGGCCTATGCTTAGGAAGAAGAAGGAAATCCCTAAGCCTTTTTTTGATTCAGAGAAGTCCTGACTCTCCCAAAGTATGCAGAGTCTCTCCAAAAGAGTAATCCTCAGGAGGAGATGCAGATGGGATGGATTCCAATGCATCAGAATCCTCATAGGGTGGAATAGAAAATTCCTGATCAGAAGACGAATCAGAAGAAATGGAAACCTGATCTGAAGATTCTTAATCAGTGCCTTGCCTAGGCCTCTTAGCGGGGGAGGTTGGGAACCCCTAATCAAGGTAATTAAGTCCTCAGCCATTTTGATCATCTGTTTTTTAGTCATAGGGGCCTGAGCACGTGGCTCATGCGTCATTTTATTTAGACATAGAAGATGTTTTTTACCTTGTTTTTGAGGCTGGCGTCGGTTTAATATAAAAATGTTGAGGCCTGAAAACACCCTCAGAAGCTGGTGCCTACTCAGTGGCTCCAGACCCATCCAAGGGAGAGACATCCGCGGGTTCAATACTCTGAGAATCTTGCGGCATACCGGACTCTGAATGGGTCTCAGTAGAGGCTTACGACTCAAAGGTAGCGGGTATCAGGGGCTGCGAAAGCACCTCACTGAGTACTGGTGACTGGCTTAGGAGAAGCTTTGTCATCGGTTTTGGACCTCAACGGTCTGTCTCTGTCTTTTTCTTTGCGTTTTTTGTGAACTCCGGTAGTCGGATTGCTAACCGACATTTCAGGATAATTAAATCTTGATCCAAAATATTTAGAAGCAAAAATATACCGACGCTTAATAGTGCGTTGGTTAAATCTAGCACAAAACCGACAGCAAGGCACGGTATGATCTGGGCCTAGGCAAGGAATACAGTACAAATTAAAATCCTTATGAGGTATTTGCTTCCCACAAGTAATGCAATTATTAACTTTTACTGATATCGGTAAGGAGCAAGAAAAAGTTTCCCCAACGAGGTACTTAGCTTTAGTTTGAAGACTTCTGTTCTGAAACTCGAATGCGAAAATTTCAGGAGTCGGCCGACCGGCACTTGAGAACTGCTTCTGCTTTGGGCACCGCACAGCAAGAAAGACTGAATAAAATGGCGTCGGCTGCATGTTTTATACCCCTGACAACCTGATGTCACGGAACAGGAGACAGCAACCGACACAGGAGCCAAGACTTTGTTATTCAGGCTGACTGAGGACAACCTGCCAGCAGATTACCCAAATGTAATGACTGCAACAGTGAAACATGAACATCAGAGAGCTTTGGTTAGCTTTAGATGAGTCCCAAAAGACATAGTTTTAATTTTAGATGGATTTGGCAATAGTTTGTACTGGAAAAGCCATTGATTGTCACACTGCACGTGATTTCACAGCTGAATTTTTATTAGTGGTTGGGAGTGGCTGAATCTAAAGATGACCATCTCATTGGAATATAGAATAAGTGCTAGGTGATAAAGGTGTTATGGAAGTTTATTGATGGAAATGGAGAAGAGCAATGGTGCAAGAATGGACCCTGAGGAACTCCTTTAATTAACTGGGCTGCTTCAGAAATTAAGGATCCTATTTTAACATTGAACAGTATGTCAGAGAGAAAGTAATTTAAGTCATGTTAGGGTATCATCCCTTATGTCAATTTCTGTTAAGTATCATTACTTATATATCCATTTTTGTAGGTTTACTGAGTAAAAGTAAGGGGTCTATGAGAGCAAAGGTCTTTGAGATCTAAGAAGACTGCTCCAGTAAGGTTATTTTGGTCCATGTTGATTCGAATTTCATCTGTCAGGAGTCCATAGGGCAGTCATGGTGCTGTGTCCTGCCCAGAAGCTGCATTGCTTTTTGGAGAGGAGAGGGTATTGATGTATGTTTGCAGACATTTGACTGGAACTGGATCATTTCTTCAAGAATGTTTCCTTGGGTTGTCACTATAGGAAATAGAGGGATTTACTACTTTCTGTTGTTTATAGAGAGATTTAAATAAAGAAATTTTCCATATTTGAGGCATGGGACTTTAAGTTGAAAGAGGTTGTAGGGGAGTATGAGTAAGGGGAATGATGAAATCTTTGCACAGGTAAATGAACCCGATATTAAGCTTATTGGAACTAGACAACATTTGGTCATGCTGTGGGCTGATATTTTTTTTTTTTTTTTACTAGAAAGGAGGTATGAATGCATATGGTGAGGGTGGCAGATGGGATAGCATGGGGATGGTAGTTTTGCATTGTGATAAGTTGTTGAGTTCACCGAGGGAGAATGTGCAGGAGAGTTTAGTGCCTGAGCAATGGAAGAAACTAGTGAAAGTACTGAAATGAATTTTTACACCTAGTAATTATGTCGATCTAATTTCAGAACTGTTTTAGTTTGCCTAGGAGGAAGAATTACACACTCATAACTTTCATAATCCATGGGGACTTTTAGCTGCCACAATGTACTATAAGTTAGTATGAAGAATATGTCCAACAGCTTTAAAAGGGTTGCATGCTTTGTGCTGTCACATGACGAGCAGTCAGAAGAAAACTGCATCTTTTATTAACCAACATCTTTATGAGCTGTTTGACACTTTTTTGTGTATCTGTCCTCACTGATCATCACTTCTCACCCTAGCCACCCAAATGGCCCATTTTTCCCTGTCATCAGGTGACAATGGTTCAGCTGACTAGGAGTAGGACAGTTATGTTGTGTGCTACAGAGTATTTCTGCATGTAGCCCTAAATCCCTAAAGTGGCAGTCTGCTATGTGTAGTTTGACACTACAAGGCAACCATGGCACTTACATAGTGATAAGCTTATATGGGATCCCAACCTCAAGGAGCATGCAGTAGGGCACTACAAGGCTTTGCCCTGCCTATACAGTCACTCATCACCTATCTGGTGTCCAACTTTTCATGATAAGTAGTGTGAGCTTAACCACATTTTCCAATATCACCATCAGCAGCATTTCAGTCTAGCAACTCTTGGCATGCTCCCTCCCTCCTCCCTCAGAGAGAGATGAACAGGTTTTGCCCACTGATACTGCTCCCTCCTCCCTGATAGAAATGAACACATATCGCCCATCGATTCCTCTCCCTCCTACCTGAGAGAGAGATGAACAGGTATCACCCATTGATTCCTCTCTCTCCTCCCTGAGAGAGATGAACAGGTATCGCCCATTGATTCCACTCCCTCCTACCTGAGACATATGAACAGGTATCGCCCATTGATTCCACTCCCTCCTAACTGAGAGAGATGAACAGGTATCACCCATTGATTCTACTCCTTCCTCCCTGAGAGAGATGAACAGGTGTTGCCCACTGATTCTGCTCCCTCTCCTCCCTGGTTCCTGGGTCATAGTCCAGGCTTTATCTCTGTGTGCCACTGAACAAACTGTCAGGCAGTTCAGTTGCTCTGCACAGTTTTGTTGTTTGTGTCAGTAATAAGTGTGCTACATATTTCAAAGGTGTCTGTAGGCTTTAATGTAGTTCCTTGCTTATAACAAGGTCCATATCTATGAATCTCACTACATCAAGCTTGTAAAAGTGAATTCACTCATACAGACATTGTTATAATAAGAGTAGCGTTTCCCAAATTTGGAGTATACTCAGTACAATCACTATGACTGCAAATGCATTATAGCAGTATACTATGTTTTAGTGTGGATTATCTGGGATTTACTTATGCTTGGTGTGGCATCACTCTTATGCCAAAGCGTCAAACCCAGAAAGCCAGGGGTTATTCAAAGTACAATACATATCTACACCCAGACATGGCTGTTAGATTAATAAGCCCGGTATGCATAGCACCTCCTCATACAGCTTTTGAAAATGCTACTGAACTTAATGTTAGGAACTTGCTTTCTAAACCCAGAAAAACAGCTTTTGTGATCTGACAAAAAATGAAGGATAAGCTTTGTTGTTTTTAAAAAGTAATATGTACATTAGAGTAATGATATCTAATAAGTGAAATGGTTGAGTGGTGATAGACAGTATTATGCATGGTGAGATAATAAAGCAAATGTTATCTACCATAGAATATTATAATTCCAAGAGCAGGGAGAACAATAATTGCCCTAGAAGCAAACTTGCTATATTTTGTCCAGTTTGGGTAATGATAGTTTCTCTCAACACATCTTTCAGAGTGTTCATCTGAAGATATGCTCAAACTTGGTATTTTGATATTTTCAGACATAAAGTAGTACTGATCCAGCTTCAAGGCCTAAACTATCAAAAAGTAGTTCAAAAATAGAGCCACTAGTTATATTTGTGGAAAATAAACTAAAAAAAGCTGTCGACTATTTCCTTTTTACTGGCCTCTTCTGATTTTATTATTGAAATGAAGAATAGTATTAAAAATGAAAATAAGCTATTGCTAACCCTCTCAACTTCTTAACACAAGAATCGGGGACAAAGCCAAAATTATCGATGGGAGAGGGGCAAACGCCCAAAAGTAGGGCTAGATTTTAAAGATTACTTAGTTACTAGAGTAACAGGATTTGCATTAGCAGACATTTTCTGAGGGATATGAAGTCAAACTCAGATTTCATTGCTGGAGCCTTCCTGTGTCCTGACAGAGTGCTCTTCAAACTGTCTGGATATATACAGAGCTGAGTATATTTTTCTGGCACTTCAGAGTTGTGTACTGGTAATTGTTGTTTGACTAATTTTATATCATTGCTGGCTGACTTCAGAGTTGTGCACTGTTATTTTTGCTTCACTGTATAGTTTTTCAGATCTCCGCTGAAGGTCCCTATTCCTGTGTTGTTGTTTACATTTGAAGACTTTTGCAGTTGCCCGCCCCCACTGTAGATTTGATCTGGGACACTCCCCCCAGTCCCATCTCTTTACCTCATTCTACCTAATAGACTCCTTCTGCACTTGTTTTTAGTCATTTTTAATTTAATTGTATTTGTTAAACTGTTTGGTCTAACATTGCTACATAAGTGTTCTAGCTTGTACTGCATTTGAATTGTTTTTACTGCTGTTTTAGCTACTTTTATATATATATATATATATATATATATATATATATATATATATATATATTGTTGTGTCTTTTGGCTTTTCCCGGTTAGGGGTCGCCACAGCGGAACTCCGGTCCGCTAATGAATGGCAGCATATTTTTATGTACCGAGTTGCCAGCTCTGATGCACAACCTTCAACGAAGGTACGCCCATTCATGCATGTCTCCGCACAGAAGATGCTTTAGCTGAGAATCGAACAGGACATCGTCTTACTGTGAGGCGGCAACGCTACCGCAGCACCACCACCGCAATAAAAAATATATATATATCTATATCTATATATATATATATATATATATATATATATATATATATATATATACCTTTCCTGTAACTAGTGTAGCCCAGATTCAGATTTGCAGTATCCAGGACTGTATGTAAGCTTTTGAGCCCCCCCACAAGCTTTCTGTGTTGGAGGGAAGCCTTCTAGCTTATCAGTGGGAGTGGTAAGCACTAGGTAACCTACCTACCACATAAGGAGTGGTTCTGGCCCAGAAATTGTAGTTATTAGCCGTTTGTGCAGTTTTTCCATCTCTCTCAACTTTCTGATTTAAAATCCCGCATTTGCACTTGTTTCCCCCCTTTCCTGTAACTAGTTTAGTCCAGATACAGATTCTTAATTTTAGCACTTGAATTTGCTTATTTGTGATCAGCACTTGTTCAGAACTTGTAAGCACTAAATAACCTACTAATTACTACAGCACTCAACCTTCCTCATTACCTAGAGGAAAACAGTTTTGGTACTTACTTTCCTCACTTGCTTAGAAAAAAACAGCTCTTGTACTCACTTTCCTCACTTATCTAGAGGAAAATAGTTTTTTATTCAGGCATGTCCAAGTGTCAGCTCCCAGTGTTCTCTCCTGTCTATCTGATGAATCTGGGCATCTTGGGGCAATGTAGAAATTGCCTCATGTACATAGACAACCCTCTCCTCCTACCACCCAACACTACAACCTGTGAGAGATGCACTTATCTAGCCAAACTGGAAGTAAAGCTCTCTCCAATCAAGACTGAACTTGTCAGTCAAGATGTAAACACTTGCACCACACCACACTCATGACATAGTCTCACTAAATCTACACCACCAAAATCCACACATAGAAACGCAAAAACATTTGCGGAGGCTTTCAATAATAATCTGCTCAAGCAACAGAGACCTCCAAAGCAGAAATGCAAGCAACCTCCACCCCCCAACACAACCTAAATGACACATAGCCCGCAGACTTGGTGTGCCACTCAACCACAGCCAACAAAACAGTGTACCCAACACACTAGTCATAGGTGACTCTATAGTCAGGCACACTGATGTCCCACTCACCAGGCTAAACAAGGAGAAGGTTACTGTCAGCTGCCTGTCGGGTTCCAGGATCCGTCACATAACCCACGCACTCGGGTCACTCCACAACAAGTACAAATATGACTGTCATTGTCCATGTTGATGTGAATGACCTGAGACGTACCTCTCTGGACTACATGAAGAGAGACATGGAAGAGCTCTCCGATCTTGTAGCCCAGGCAGGTATGACCCTAGCCCTGAGTAGCATTCTGCCATCACCCAGAATAATGCCACAGTACAAGAACAAAATGATCAACTTCAACAATTGGCTACGCTTCTGGTGCCATTCTAAAGGGATCCAGCATCTATCTGCTTGGGATGACATGGTTGACAGACCACGATGCTTTGCCAGAGATGGCCTGCACCTGTCACCCCTGGGATTCCGGATATTGGCTAAGGTTTTTGCCACCCCCTATAGTGCCTTTTTTAGGCAAGGTACAAACGACAAATTCACTACCGTAACAGGAACAGGCAAGCAAAAACTGAGGGTGATGCTACTCAATGCTAGAAGTCTAAATCACAAAATGCACTCACTTGAGACACTCCTTAAAATGGAGAACATCGATATATGTGCAGTGACTGAGACCTGGTTCAAGGCTCCAGAGAGCCCCACTGCATTACCAGGCTATAACTCATACCACACTTTTCGGCCATGTAACCTGGACTGGAACACCAAAGGCAGAGGTATGTCCATATTCATTAAGGATATCTAAACCTTCAGGCTAGTTGCTCAGCATAATGCAGCCGAGGTTATCCAAGTGCAACTAACTATGGGTAAAACTGCAATCCAAATTGTAGTTTGCTACAGATCACCCACCATGCCCCAGGATTCCCACCCCTCTTTTCTTGATGTACTGGAAAATATTAGGGTTCAACCAAACACCCTAATAATGGGCGATTTCAACTACCCCACCATTAACTGGGAAAACTACTCATCTACCAACTCCTTTGCTCAACACTTTCTGGAATTCATAAACTCCAGTGCCCTGGATCAACTTATCCACACCGCCACCAGGGGCAACAGTATCCTAGATCTAGTCATTACCAACATGAGTGACCGGTGTTCCACACCTGAAGTCAAAGCCTCATTGGTCAGATCCGACCATAAGCTAATTACCCTAGATATCCACATCCTGCCCCCACCCTCCATTAAGGAAACCATGGTAAAAAATTTCTCCAAAGCCAACTTCACGCTTCTTAAGACAGAAGTGGTGAACTTCATGACACCCATGCAGATGGACAATACAGTTACGACTACTGAATCCTATACAATTGCACTTTATAAGCACTTACATGAGTGCATGGATCATGCTGTCCCAAACAGAACCAAGACACTATCCTCCAAAAAAAGGAAGCCAATCTGATGGTCCCCTGCCATAAACAAACTACTTCAGAAGGAAGAAACTGTTGCAAAAGAGAGTAAAATCCCATGAGTGGAGGAGTTCCCTGGTCAGCCTCGGTAAGAAGCTGCGATCCCTGATAAAATCCTCCAAAGCTAGTTACGAAAACAAAATCGCCACTGATTCTAAAGACAACCACAAAGCAATTCTATAGCTATGTCAAGAATCTCAATGGCAACACTCAGATCTGCTCTGAGTTACAGCATAATGGCACTAAGTATACAGACCCAACTGATATTGCCACCATCCTGGCAGATAGGTTCAGTGCTAACTTTACCCCCCTCTTACCCTCTAAAGAGCCCATCTCTATACTGGAAGAATGCAAAGTTCCTGTAATCACGGCTGCACAGGTAAAAACCACACTCTCCAAAGCCAAAAACACAGCATCCATGGGACCAGACAACATCCCAAGCTGCGTTCTACACGAACTAAAGAACGAACTGGCACCCCACCTAAGTACCATGTTCAATCATAGCCTCACCTCAGTCTTTGTGCCAGCTGAATGGCGCACAGCGACAGTTATCCCACTCCCCAAAGGGGGAGCCACCACGGACCCCGGGAACTACCGCCCCATTAGCCTGACGAGCCTGGTCTGCAAGGCCATGGAGCGTATCATCATGGAAGTTATAAACAAAGGACATTGGTAATCTCCAAACTCTGGACTCTACCCAGTTCGGGTTTGTAAAAGGCAGATCATGTCTCCTAAACCTGATAGACTTCTTTGAAGCCATCACCAAAGCCGTAGACAAGGGTAAGGTGGTTCACACAGCCTATCTAGATCTTGCCAAGGCTTTCAACACCATCCCCCACTCTGAAATTATAGATAAACTCACTAAACTAGGTATAAATCCCTATGTCACAAGATGGCTTGCCAACTGGCTCACTGACAGAACCCACACTGTGAAAGTAGCAAATCCGACTTCAGACCACTGACAAGTGGAGTACCACAGGGTTCAGTCCTGGGTCCTCTCCTGTTTGGTATCTACTTCTCTGAAGTACAGGTTAACACAGAAGGTCTTTGGTTAATGAAGTTCGCTGATGACTGCAAACTAGGAGGTATAATCGAAACTCCTAACGATGTGGATATCCTACAAAAGGGCCTCACTGAGACAGATGCCTGTTGTCAAAGCCATGGCCTCAAGCTCAATGCCAAAAAGTGCATTGTCATCCCCTGTGGTAAAAACTCTGTACTCGTGAACTACAACATAGGCGGTAATATACTTAACACCGAAAGTGTGATGAGACCTTGGGACACAGGTGGACAGTAGTCTCTCCTTTGATAATCACATTGCCACAGTAGTCAGGAAATCTTTCTATGTGGCACACCTCATCACAAAAGGTTTCTCATCCAGAAAAAAGAGGTAATTGTTTCCCTCTACTCATCACTCATTAGACCCATTATAGAGTACAACACCCCTTTTGGTATATACCTCACAAGACATCTACAACAACTGGAAAGGCCGCAGAAATACCTCACAAAGAGGATTACTGGCCTCAAACAGATGCCCTACCCAGACCGTCTCAAAAAACTTCAGCTTTACTCCATCGCATATCGCTTACTCAGAGGTGATCTCTGCCTAACATACAAAGCTATGTCAAACCCAGAGTTGTTGGACATGCTCCACTTAAAGAAATCCCAATCCCTCTGAGCTACACGCTCTAGGGACCTAAACCTTGTCACCACAATAAACAGAACATGCCGGAGGGATAGATTCCTGTCCCAGAGACTTCCCATACTCTGGAATAAACTACCTATCCATATCAAACAAACCTCCTCATTAGCACTCTTCAAGAAAAATCTTGATGATTGTCTGGGAAATAGGAAATTCACACCAGGGCTCACCTCTGTGGCTGTGCTTGACAGTGGCACAGGAAAATAATTTTCTTGTGTGGCAAAAGCCAGGGTACCTTTTTGGCTGGGCTTGTATAGGCCCCAGGGCCGATAGCCTAGTTACCTACCTATAAACTCAGATGTTTGTCATTATTTAGTGAATGCAATCCTCGATGATTTGCCAGAAGAATGACACATTTTGCATGAAACGGACCAAGAATATAGGGCAAAATTCTTGACAACTGCTATGTATGCCTGTTTAACACTTTAGCTGTATTGATCACGTATACTGTAATAGCCTGCACAATTCTGTTGGATATATGGAAGTGTACGATCTGTGCCTGTGTTTATTTTATATAAAACTTTTATTTTATTACTGCAAGATAATTATATCCATAAATAAACAGTGATGTTGCACTGAGAGGCACTGTGGTCCCTAGTTTTGCTAATTTTGTTCTGGTCCAATGGGAACATAATTTTGTTGACAACTGTGCTTTCTTGTGTCATATAAAGTTGTAGTTGTGCTTTATTGATGACATTTTTGTTATGTGAAATGAAAACTAAGCTAATCATTTGGCTTAAGTTAACAATATTACTTCATTTATGAGGTTTAAGTTATGAAGCCATTATAACATTTTTAGTTATGAATGTGTACAAAGATTCTGTTTTTCCCAGGCTTATTACTAAGTCAAAATATGCCAACAATGCTGATTTGCATTATTCAAGGATACAACCTAAATATTTAAAAAAGAACATTGTGAGGCATCAGACTATCCCTGCATCCATGCCCCCTACAGATGTTGAATTTCTAAAAGAAGTACAATTTTTGAAAACTAAGTTTCAATCTACAAGATACTCTAAATGTCTTGTTAATAAACACACTCAAAATGTAAAAGATGGTCATCCACAATTTCAGAAAATCCATAACACAACAGTTTTCCCTTGAAATCTGTTACTTCCAAAGATGATAATAAAAATATGCTTTATGATTATTGCCTGCAGTACTGATGCTGACAGTATCAAAATATTAACAATGGCTGAAGACCATTACTTTGTAACAAAGTAGTTTAACAATTAACTCGTAACACTAAGGAACCGGTCATTGAGCCCTGGGGGTAGCGCATTTAGCCTAATTTGCCATCTGACCCCTTGACTTCTTAGCCCATCTCCAGTATACCAAAATGAAATTCATTAATTCCTAGTCTCTTTTTTTTAATATTGTAATAATGATCATATATTCTTTGACGAGACCTGTCCGTCCTCTTCCTATAATAACACATGGGACATTATGCACCAAGAGCAAGACTATATGCTTTGTCCTTAATTCCCCTTTCTTGGTTGCAGGTGCCACAACTGGTCGCCACCACAACGACACCCTGCATCCCCACCTGTTCCAAATTTCCGTCTTAAAAATACTCGAGTACTATACTATACAGGCTCTGCTATAATCCACCCTTCATTATCATTTTTCATTCCTGGTTTTGAATTTGCTTGCCCTAAGGGGGGGGTTCCTAGTAGGGAATGTACTTTTTACCCCATTCTTTTAGACTAACCACCTTGTACCCCTCTGCAGGAACATAGATCAAAAGCAAGCCTCCCCCCCATTGTACCCCTACTTTGTGTACATATACATTTTCAAAGGATGAAATTGTTGTGTTTTTAACCAATTCCATAAATTCTCTGCTAAAACACTTTTATCAAAGGTGAGGTAGTTGGCCTTGTTATGAATCAATAATAATGTGTTCAATAGATTTGTAAATGGGTTTAAGCCAGACATCACTTACTCCCAGAAATATAGGGTCGAAAAGGGGTCTACCAAATTTGTTAATTTTTGTAACCAATGTTTACTTTTTTTTAGAAGATTTAGATAGTTACCTGAGGGTCAAAAGTATACCACCTCTACCAATAATGATGTTTTTTAGAAAGAAAGGGAAATGGGAGGTAGTAAAGACAAGGCAGAAACCAATCCACGGAAAATTTGGAAGATTCGATGCAAACAAGGGTGGAAGAGGATGAGATAGTGAGGGTCAATTCGATCACTAGTTGTTAAAACGGGAGACACACACAATTTAAGAAGAAAAGAGTTATTATACCCCCAGCGTTAAATAATAGGGGTGGGGTTTGTATTATTTAAACAAGACGACTACACTAACAAGATTAATGATATAATAACAAGTCATAGGTATCAAGCCATTATTTAGCAGCAAAAGAGGTAGTCATTTAAAAAGCTTACTGGAATCTAAACCACAGGAGTATTTCAAAGTCAAACTTTGAAATATGCAGCACAGACTCATGCTAAAATCCAAAATGCATATATATAGTCATATAAGAAAACTGCCTAAAATGGGCAGAAAAAAGGATATGCAAATGGCTTCACAATGACATGCCTAATGGGTATATAATGGCATTCAAATGAGGCCCTGGGAAAGCATGAGTCATAGTTATCAAATGTGAAATTGTGCAGGCAGCTCATTTGAGTATAAAGGTAAATAGCACTTTGAAAATGTCATTGTTGCAAGAGAAGAACAATGCTGGAGCATCAGCGTCTACTGAGTTCAGCTGGAAGACCCCTAGCTGGTCAGCACAGCTGCAGGTACCACCCATAGTAGAACTGACAGAGGTTAACATCCCACCATCTTACAAATCAAGACCTACTGAATCACATTAGTGTGGATATAAACATCACAAAGGCATGGGTTGACCTATATGGCCCACATACTACAACTAACAGAATGCTTGGACTTCCTTTACCCTTGGAGACCAAGGTATGTATATCTCTTATTGTAATAGATACAGAAACATTCTGGAGACAAGCCAGGGACCCCTTGAATATATCACCATATATCATTCACAAAACATTTCTCAAAAAATTGCTGGAACATGTGGATAAGCACATCTGATTTCCTAACAGGACAAGTGATGGAGTCACCACAATGAGTGATTTCTCTGATAAGTTGTGGAAACCATAGATTGCCCCTGTATGTTAATAAACCCCTACTTGCTGTCCATACACAGCATCACATACATAGGAAGGGCCACTATTCTATTAACTACCTGGTAGTTTGCAAAACATGGGGCCAATAAGCCATGTATATGCACAGCACCCTGGCAGTGCCCATGATTTCTACATATGGCATTCAAGTCTCCTCTATTGCTACTTCTTGAATGGTTACAACGTACAATGCCACATAGTAGATAATTACAGGCACATTGATGCATCAATATATCTCCGATACAAACAGTACATACAGAAGTCTCACCCCTCCTTATGTCTGTCCACCCATGTTCTTTCTTGTTGTGTTGCAGGCAGTGCAGGGTACTAGCAGAGCCCTGTTTGATAGCACTAATGTGGAATTCACAAGGACTAACTGAGCAGCAATATAATATCACCCATGTACAAAGCAGGAACATAGTACAGAGTGTGTGTTTGGCCTGCTTACATCCCAGGTCTTTTGCCTAAATACATAGGTGGGGCACTGACATATGCTCCTGCCACTGCCTGCCAATCTTTTGTAACAAGCTGCATACCTCATAACTTGATCCTTTGGAAGATGGTAGGCCAGCCTGCATCACCAGGATTCTCTAGTACCACAGCAGTAAGACATCTCACCTACAAGCACATTATCAAGTACTGACAGTAGTGATGGCAATGGCCATCAGGCAGCAGCAGCCACACTATACCCCCAGACATTGTCATACATAGTATCACAACACAGGTGAAGCAGCAACATCTAGTCCCCCTATATTAGTCTTGACATGTACATGGTGGTAATGCAGTGTCTCACAGAACAAAGTGATGCATGTGGTGTTATCTAATAAGCAGGCTACGCACTTCCTAGTTGGTTATAATGTGCTTCAAATATTTTCACATGCACACCACAGAAATGAGTGCTGGGGGTCAAAACCATCTTTTTTTGCACAGGTGCCAAAGAAACTGTCTACATTACCAGGGGATGGGAAGCTACTGTTCACTTGAGGTGTAGACGAGGATCATAGGAAGAGGTACTGTAGGTATCAAAGGTGACCTGCATTGAGTGGGTGGTTGTGGACTATGAGCCTGTGCACTAGGGTAGCTGCAATGGGGAACTGTGGGAGAAGTACTGTTGGACTGTATAACAGAGCCCTGTGATGTGCACACATTGTTGACCCAGATGTTCCCAGGACACAGACATGGCAGGACATGTGTGTGTATGTGGGGGGCACACATTATATATTTGCAACATTGCTGTGTGGTGTGATTCCTCCCAACCAAGTCATTGACATTGTGCACCACTGAGTCCCACAAACAATTTCCTAGAGACTGTTTGGCACCTTTCTCTCCTTCACAGGCAACACCCATGTGTCTATCCAAATTTCATGTAATAAGATATCATTCTTTACAGGGCTGAACTTGCTGAACCTCTGCAGCATGCCACTTTCGTAGGACATGTGTATGCCTAGGTCTGTTGGGGAACATAGTAATTTGCAGGTATGCAGCAGCAGCAATGATATAGTGACAGCAGCATGGCCTATCAGAACATCATTGGATTAGATTGGAGTGTGTACACTGTAGAAGACGCAAACATGCTGTACACAGGAGTAACCTAGTGTGTAATACAGTATGTGAAGGTAGGGCTGACATGCGAAGGATTATAGGTTCATAGGTTCATACTAGGATATCTGCCCTGGGGCAATTATAAGCCTAGCCCGATTCTGTATCGCTTACACCACCCCTTGATTTGAGTATACTGTGCCCTTTTTAAGGTTTATTTTACTGTGCCTCTGTCTAATAGTGACACGGGAGTAATCCCTGGGACAAACCTACGATCCCCCATCCACTTATTGAGATTCCTCTTGAAGAGATTCAGTGAGGTGCTCTGCCTCACATGAACTGGAATTCTATTCCAGAGCGAAGGGAGCCTCTGGGTTATGAACCTGTCCCTCCAACAAGTTCTATTTATTTCTGTGCTGATGACCTCACCTAGATTTACTGAGGTGGAGCACGTCCATTAATTCTGGATTTGACATAGCTTTGCATGTCAGGCATAGATCGCCTTGAAGTAGGCGGTATGCAACTGAGTAGAGCTGGAGTTTTTTTAGCCGAGCAGCATATGGCATCTGTTTGAGACCCTTGATCCTCTTGGTGAGATACTTTTGGGGTCTTTCTAATTGCTGCAGGTGTTGGGTAAGGTACATTCCAAAAGGGGCATTGTATTCTATGATGGGCCTGATGAGGGATGAATAAAGGGGCACGATTACCTCTCTTGATCTAGATGTGAAACACTTTGTGATGAGGTGGGCTATGTAGAAGGTCTTTCTAACCACTTTGGCAATGTGTTTTTCAAAGGAGAGATTGCTATCAACTTGGGTCCCCAGGTCCCTAATAACTTTCTCTGTACTTAATGGGTTTCCGCCTATGTGGTAATTTGTGGGCACATTGTTTTGCCAAAGGGTATGACTATACATTTTTGGCATTTAGCTTTAAACCATGGCGCTGGCACCAGTTATCTGTCTCTGTGAGACCTTTTTGAAGGATGTTTGTGTCAGCTGGAGAGTTGATTATGGCGTCCAGTTTGCAGTCGTCTGTGAACTTGGTGAGCCATAGTCCTCCCACGTTTGCCTGTACCTCGGAAAAGTATATACCGAACAAGAGTGGTCCCAGGACAGAACCCTGTGGGATGACACTTGTGACCAGTTTCGAGTCTGACATGGCTCCAGCAACTCTCACTCTGTGGGTTCTATCTTTGAGCCAGTTTGCGACCCATCTTGTGACATAAGGGTTTATATTTAAGCTGGATAGCTTATCTATGATGCCCGAGTGGGGTATTGTGTCAAATGCCTTTGCAAGGTCCAGATAGGCTGTGTGGACTACCCTCTTTTCATCTATGGCTTTGGTGACTGTTTCAAAGAAGTCAGCCAGGTTCAAAAGGCAGGATCTGCCCTTGACAAAGCCGAACTGGGTAGGATCTAGTGTCTGTAGGTCCCCAATGTCTTTGTTTATGAGCTCCATGATGATCCTGTCCATAGCCTTGCAGACTAAGCTAGTCAGGCTTATGGGGCGATAGTTTCCAGGGTCCGTAGAGGCTCCTCCTTTGTGGAGTGGGACCACTGTTGCTGTACGCCATTCTGTGGGCACATATCCTGTAGTGAGGATGAGATTGTATAGCTGTTTTATTTGAGGGATTAGTTCCTCTTGGTGTTCATGTAGGACGCAACCTGGGACGCCATCTGGTCCCATGGAAGCAGTGTTTTTTGCTTTGGAGAGGGCAACCTTCACCTGAGCATCTGAGATGTTTGGGAGGCAGCCCTCTGCCGGGATAGATACTTGCTCTTTTGGGGGGGAGGGGGTGGAGAAGTTTGCACTGAACCTGTCTGCCAGGATATTGATGATGTCTGTGGGTTCAGTGTATTTTTTGTCGTTTAGAATCAACTCAGAACAAGTCTGGGAGTTGCATCCCAGATTTCTAACATAACTGAAAAAAGCCTTATGATTGTCTTTGGTGTCCTGTGCAATTTTTCTCTCGAAGCTGGCCTTGGAGGATTTTATGAGGGATCGTAATTTTTTGCTAGTACTGATCAGAGATGCTTTCCCTATTATGGATTTTGCTCTGTCATGTAGTAGCTTCCTCCTTCTGTTGTACAGTTTATTTATGGCAGGGGTCCACCAGACCGGACGCCTGCCTTTGGATGATTGGGTCTTGGTTTTGTTTGGGATAGCATGATCCATGCATTCCTGGAGATGTCCATAGAATGCATTTATATAGGATTCTGCAGTTTGGGCCATAGTTTATACTGGCCCTGGGGCCTTGAAGGATTCCACTTCGGTTTTGAGAAGTGAGAAGTTCGCTTTTGAGAAGTTTTTCACTGTGGTTTTCTGGGCTGGGGGTGGGGTCGGGATGTGGACATCCAGTGAAATTAATTTATGGTCTGATCTTACCAATGAGGGATATACTTCTGGTGTGGAGCATAGAGTCCCCATGTTGGTAATGATCAGGTCTAGTATGTTGTCCCCTCTTGTGGGAGTAGTGACTAGTTGTTCCATAGCATTTGAGTTTATAATTTCCAGGAATCTTTGGGCTAAGGTGCTGGGGCTTGAGTAGTGTTACCAGTCAATGTTTGGGTAGTTGAAGTCGCCCAATATAATGGTGTTCGGAGAGATCTTCATGTTCTCCAATGTTTTCAGGAAAGTAGAGTGGGATTCCTGACTTTGAGAGGGTGGTCTGTAGGATGCTATAAACTGAAAAGTAGTCTTGCCCACTGTTAGTTGCACATGGATGGTCTCCGATACTTCGTGCAATGCCACTAACCTGGAGGTGTGGATATCCTTGATAAATATGGAAACTCCCCCTCCTTTTGTGGTTTGGTCTGGGTTTTGGGGCCGAAAAGCATGATATGAGATATAGCCTGGTAGTGCTGGGGTGCTCTCTGGAGCCTTGAACCAGGTTTCTGTCACTGCACAGATATCGATGTTCTCCATACTGAGGAGAGCTTCGAGTGCGTGCATCTTGTGGTTAAGACTTCTGGCGTTTAGCAGCATTACCCTTAGTTTCTTGTTCCTTGTGCTGTCTATGGGGGTGGGTTTGACTTTTAAGCCTTGCCTAAAAAGGCACTAGGGGGGTGGCAAGAGCCTTTGCCAATATCCGAAAGCCCAGTGGTGACAGGTGCAAGCCGTCCCTAGCGAAGCAACGTGGCTTGTCGAGCATGTCATCCCAGGCTGACAGACACTGGATCCCTTTTGAATGACACCAACATTTTAGCCAATTGTTAAAATGGATCATTTTGTCTTTGTACTGTGGCATCATTCTAGGTGAGGGTAAGATGCTGCTCATGGTCAGGGTCATACCAGCCTGGGCTACATGATCAGAGAGCTCCTCTATGTCTCTTTTCATGTAGTCCACGGAGGTACGTCTCAGGTCATTCACACCAGCATGTACAATGACTGAGTCATATTTGTATTTGCTTTGGAGTGACCTGAGTGCTTACGTTATGTGTCGGATCCTAGCACCCGACAGGCAGCTCACCGTGACCTTCTCTTTATTCAGCCTGGTGAGCGGGACGTCAGTGTGTCTGACAATAGAGTCACCTATAACAAGAGTATCATGTGTGTTATTCAGCCTTAAGGGCTGTGGCTGCTTGGCACACTGACTTTGTGGGTTATGTGTTGTGTGTGTTTTGTTTTGAGGTAGCGTTTGCTTGGATGTCTGCTTTGGAGGTCTCTGTTGCTTAGGTAGGTTTTATTTAGAGCCTCGGAGTATGTTTTTGTGTATTTATGTGTTTGGTTCGCTGATGTGGTGGGACTATGTGATACTGGAATTGTGTTGTGTGAGGTTACCTTCTCCTCCTGACTGGTTACACCAGTTTTGAGATGAGAGAGCTCAGCCTCCAGTTTGGCTAAATAGTTGCATCTCTCACATATATTTGAACCTGTTTGGAGGAGGAGAGGGTTGTCCGTGTACATGAGACAGTTGTAACATTGCCTCAAAATTCCCAGATTCACCAGCTGGACTGGAGAGGAAACCATTGACTGACCTTTGGACATGCTAGAGTAATAGGGAAACTGAATTTAAGACGGACCAATAGAGGACAGGGTAAACGTAGAGAGTATAAGAGTAAGTAGTGCTTCTGGTTTAATAGTGCTAACTTGTAGGATTACTTAATTGGACCAGTGAAGGGCCTTAGAATGAGAATATGGTGTTTAAATTGAGAGATAGAGCAGTTCTAAGGGAAAAAGTGAATGGACTATTGTGACTGGAGTGAATTATGACTGGATTATGTAGCTCCCAGTGACCCGCTATGTGCTGTGCGTGTGACATACATATAAATGGGTTGGATGGGGGCTAGGGTATGATGGCTATGAATAATGTGTGTGGATGTTCCCTCCAGTCATACATGTGCAAAGAGGCATAATAGAGTTTGTGCAGGTGGAGCAGTCCGTGTTTGTGTGTGGGTGGCTTGTGCAGGCCAGCACAGTTATGAACTATAATCATATCCTCCCTCCTTTCTGCTTGAGATTGCCAACTCCCATCCAAAGACATACAGGATGCCAAAGTGGTGTAACACAGAATATGGCAAAATGGATGTGAGGGGTGGCTGTCTTGATGCAATAGGCAGCTATCGTCAGCTTGGGTTGTAACTGAACTGTTGTATAATTGTAATAGGCTACAGCTGCAAGTGAATGTTGGGGCAACCATAAGACTGAACGTTAGTGTTAATATAAATTAATGTTACAAAAGGCATATATGTCTAACGCAGATAAAATATCCCTTACTACAGTACTTTAGGCCACTGTGTACTTCATGTGGCTGTCTGCTATATAACTGTTACTCCAGTTGTGGCAGAATGTGGTACCATCTACTCAAACAGTCTGCTTCTTAATTGTCCCTGCTGAATGTTTTGTCATTTAAAATGAAAGATGAGTTGTAAAGGTTACTAATAAGTAATAGTCTGCACTGTATTTATACTAATGAAGCTAGAGTCTACCTTTGGGTGTGAACTGCTATATTTCACATATGTGCATCAGTGGCATTAGCTGTAGATACATTTTTGCTGCCACGCATGCCAACATGTACATAAAAGCTGTGCATATATGTAAGTTATGCAACTAAATGGCACTGAGGTGCACTAAAAACAATTCAAAGTCTTGTGTATGGTATGAATCATAGGCTGGTGTCTTGTTTAACTATAGATTTATGTCTATGGCTGCTGATACTAGTGACCTATGGAGAGTGGCATTTTTAGCAAAAGTTAAAAAACAGCCTTTTAAAGGCATACAGACAATTAAAAAACTGTTTCAGCAAGTACCTGCTAACTTATAGGCTAAACATGGTAATAAAGTAGGTATATTAAAATCTGCAAAACCAGTAAAAATAAAATTAAATCCATCAAAACCTCTTCCTAAAGTTCTGCAGTATCCACTAAAACAAAAAACGCTGCAAGCAATCAAACCTGTAATTCAGTCCTTAATACAACAAAAAATAAGTGCCAGCTAAAAGCCCTTGTAAAACTCCTATTCTCCCTGTGGAAAAAAACACAGAAAAAGATACTTATAGGTTTGTGCCAAATCTGATGGCTGTAAACAATGCAGTATTACCAACTTTTCCTGTGGTTCCAAATCCAGCAACAGTACTGAGTTGCATACCAAGATATTTTTCTGTGATAAATCTGTGTTCAGCATTCTTTTGTATACCTATCCACCCGAAAAGTCAGTTTCTGTTTGCTTTTACTTATAAGGGGCAGCAGTATACATGAACATGGTTGCCACAAAGATGCACTAAATCTCCTTCATTATTTTCTCAAATGCTAAAAAAAATTTGAAAAATGTGACATTAACAGGTACGTCTAGGGTTGCCACCTTTAAATCAGGCCAAAGTGGGACATGGGCGTGAGGCCATTTTGACACTGGCCACACCCTCTACCATGACATCACCACAGGCGTGACAGAGATGCAGTTATAGGTACAACAGCTGGCTGGTTGCTGGGGTGGCTAGCTGGCTGCCTGGAGTGGCTAGCTGGATGGATGAATGGCTGGCTGGATGGACATTTGGATGACTGGCTGAATGAATGGCTGGCTGGCTGGAGGGGCTAGATGGCTGGTTGGATGAATGACTGGCTAGTTGGACGAATGACTGGATGAATGAATGTTTGGCTGGATGTCTGCCTGGAGTGGTTAGCTTGATGGGAGTAGCTGGATGAATGGCTGGTCACTGCAGTGGTTAGCTGTCTGGCTGCTTGAGTGGCTAGATGAATGGCTGCACTGATGCATGAATAGTTGGCTGGATGTACACCTCTCAACTGTACAGATTTTTACAGAATATCCAGATTTTTGCCTCATATTTTTGTTCTGTTTCTAATAAAATTGGCTCTGTAGCTGGCTAGCTTGCTTAGCTGTTTGCTGGCTAGCTCGGCTGAACTGTACAGATTTTTAAAGAATATCTAGATTTTTGCCTCATATTTATGTTCTGTTTCTAATAGAATTGACTCTGTAGCTGGCTAGCTTGCGTAGTGTTTGCTGGCTAGTTCGGATGTTTAAAAAAAAATGTCACTGCAACTTTCGTTGCGGCTGTAGAAGCAGTAAAACAAACTGCTCTACAGCCGCAATCTTTGTAGGGCTCTTCCTGCCCCAGTCCCCGCCCCCTTTATAAATTGCAGCCAATTGCTGCACAATTTAAAGCACCCAGACCTAACAGGGAACAGCTCTGCCTGCAGGTCCGGGTTGGTGACGTAACTGAATTGCCGTGAAAAAGCCGGAAGTAATTGCGGCTTTCCCATGGCAATTCAGTGCGATCGCAAAAATGGGATTTTTCAGGTCCCACTGAGTGATACAGCGGGCAACGTGATAAGGTAGCTTATCCCGCGAGTGTCCCGCTAACAACAGGATGGGTGGCAACCTTGGGTAGGTCTGTGTTAGTGCAAGATGTAAACAGTTTACTAATAACGTCTGATTTACTTCAGCAGTGTCAGCAGAATGCCATGCTTCTTTTAACTATCCTTGCAAAAAAGGAACACAAGGTGTAAAAAAAAAATTACAGATATAGTCACCTCAGGTATGTTATTTTGGTCATTTGATATCTCAGGGTAACAAGCAGATGTTGCTGTCTTGTATCAAGGCAATAGCTAAAGCTCCACATCTGACTACGCAGCATCAGCTTAGATCTTTCTTAGGTATGACAAAATATTGCAGGCAGTAAATTTCTAACTATGCAAAAATTGCTAAACCTTTGACAAATCTTTTAAAATAAAGCCTCCCCCTTTAGAATAGTCAAAATAATGCATTTCAAAATTTAATGCAAGCTTTAGCTACTGCCCCAGATTTAGAGTTACCAGATTATGAAAAGACTTTCATTTTATTTTTATCATAAAAAATGGATTTGCTCAGAGTGCTTGCACAAAAACATGTGAATAACTATCATCCATTAGCTTATTATAGTACAGCACTCAATTCTCTTACAAAGGAATTTCCACCATGTTTAAGGGCAGTGACTGCTGCAACCATTCTAGTCAATCTTGTGAAATTGTTGGTGCTAGGACATGATCTTACAGTAACCGTCCCTCATTTGTATTATCTCTGTTATTTAAAATAAAAACTCAACCCCTCTCAACTGCATGACTAACTAAATATAAACTTACAGTTCTTTCTAATCCATCTATTTTTCTTATATGCTGTCCTGTTTTAAATCTTGCATCTTTGTTGCCTACTGCTAAAAATGGTAAAAAACATGATTGTGTGTGACTGCTTTCTCCAAAAAAATGACTTAAAGGACAGTCTTATAACCAACGCTAAACTAAGCCTATTTTTAGATGGTTCCTGTAAAAGAGATCAAAGTGATGGTACCATCTCGCTGCTTATTTGAACTTTTTTTTTTAATTGCACTTTGCTGTAGGATATATTAGATTCAGACCTGCTGAATCTAATTCTATTTGTATAACTTGAGCACTAAACCAGGCCATCTTTTGTTGGAGAGGTTTCCCCTGCACCCTAGTGGCAGGAGTGTGCAGTTAGAACTCATCTGATTGAAGGGTGTAGGAACAGGGGTTAGTTTTGAGATTTTTTATTGGTTAATTTGTTGAAATCAGTTTACTGTCATTTGCTGCATAAGCACAGTGTTTGCATAGGTTTGTGCTTGTTTACACATAGCACACTGCCCAGCAGCGGTGGGCACCATTGGCAGTTACAGATCCCAACACTTCTGTCTGCAAATTTTCCTTTAGTACTGTCCTGGTGCTTCAGTGGTGAGTTTTCGGGATTGTCCCTCACTGACTGACTTATAGCAAAGCTCCTGAGCTACCAGCACAGATCCTACCCATTAGCCCTTTGTATTTATGTCCTCTACGTTACCTTTTCCTGCCTGTCATCCCTGTTTTCTGAACACATCAACTTACCTAGCATTATGGACGGACAATTTCCCACAGTTTCTCCAGCCAGCCTGGTCGACATGGGCATCCTGAGACAATGTAGTAATTGTCTCATGTACACTGACAACCCCCTTTTTCTAGTCCACACAAATTCATTATGAGAGACGCATCTATATCAAGAACCTAGAATCCAGGCTCTCTCACTCACCAGTCAGTTCATCTGATACTAAGTAAGGTGTCAGCATGCACACCTCACCTCCTGCACCTACCAAACCAGCAACACATAAACCTACATATGCGGAGGTCTTTACCAGAAGTTTACCTGAACATCAGAGACCTCACAAACACAATTCACATAATACATCCTCTGCAGAACAAAGTACACATAATATACCACACACCAGTGTCTTACCAGTCAAGCCACTAAGGCATAACACAAAAACAAACATCTTAGTCATAGGCGACTCGATTGTGAAACACACAGATGTCCCTCTCATCACGCTGGATAAGGAAAAAGTTATGCTGAGCTGTCTGTCAGGTACCAGGATCCACCACATCACACACACAATCAAGTCTCTCAACAACAGGCACTGTTATGACTCCATCATAGTCCATATTGATGTGAATGACTTGAGACATACCTCACTGGACTATATGAAGACAGACATGACCGAGCTCTCTGATTATATCCCTAGCCTTAAGTAGAATTTTACCTTTGCCTAGAATGATACCTCAATGCAAACAAAAAATGATTGACATCAACAATTGGCTTAGTTTCTGGTGTCATTCAAAGGGGATCCAGTGTCTGTCAGTCTGGGATGAGATGGTCGACAGACCTCAGTGCTTTGCCAGAGCTGGTTTTCATCTGTCACCCCTGGGATTTCTGTTACTGGCTAAGGCTTTTGCCACCCCTATAGTGCCTTTTTTAGGCAATGTCATAAGAACAAAATTCCCAATGTAAAAATGCCCTCTAAAAACAATCTCAAGGTTATGTTGCCACATGCTAGGAGTCTACCCCAGAAACTGCACTCAATGGAAGCAGTCCTCAACTTGGAAGATGCTGACATTTGTGCAGTCACTGAAACCTGGTTTAAGGCTGCAAAGAGCATCCCAGCTATACCAGGTTACATTCCCTTCCACACATTCAAACCACAAACTGAAGGCGTGAGAACTAAAGGAGGTGGTGTATCAATATTCATTAAAGATAGATAGACCTCTAGATTGGTTAAACAGCATGAGTCCCTTGAATTACTTCAGGTGCAGTTGACTGTAGGTAAGACCCCTCTTCAGATCATTCTATTCATAGGACCCCCTCCATGAATCAGGACATTCACTCAGCCTACTTGGATCTACTTGAATCAATCAAGATACAACCAAACACCTTGTTTTGGGTGACTTTAATTACATATCCATTGGCTGGGTAAATTATACGTGTTCTAAATCACTTGCCCAAAGGTTCCTGGACTTTGTTAACTCCAATGCCCTGGACCACCTGGTTGACACACCCGCAAGGGACTCAAACATCCTGGATCTGGTGCTCACCGACATTGAGGACTGTTTAACCACCCCCAGTGTGTGGCCATCCTTGGTGGGATCTGACCACAAATCAGTCTCACTAGAAGTAACTATAACACAAGACCCTCTCCTTAGCAATAACTAGACTAAAAAACTTCTCCAGTGCCACTTACAACCTCTTGTGTGACAGCATAAATAGTTTCATAGCTCCTCCCCCCAACTGATGGAACAGGCACCTATGCTGAGTTATAAACCAATGCTTTATATGAGCACCTGTAAAATTGTATTGACTCTGCAGAACTTGATAGAAGCAAAGCAAGCTCTTCAAGGAAAAACAAACCTGCCTGGTGTACAACTGCCATTAATAGGCTATACAATAGGAGAAAGAAATTGCTGTCTAAGAGTAGGAAGAAATAGTCTGAAACTGGAAACACTCCCTCCTCAACTTTACAAGAAAATAAGACTCCTAGTAAAGTCCTCCAAAATTAACTACGAAGCCAAATTAGCTTCCCTAACTAAGGATAACCACAAGCTGTTATTAGTTACATCCATAACCTCAAAGGTAAGGCCTAGATTTGCGCTGAACTTGTAGTTAATGGTACTACATGTACAGAACCTGTGGATATAATAAATCTGCTGGCTGACAGGTTCAGTAAAAACTTCACTCCCCTGTCCTAGCCACAAGACCTTGGAACGAATCATCATGGACCTTATTAACAAAGATATAGGAACTCCCCTAATGTTCTACTCCACACAGTTTGGCTTTCTCAAGGGGAGATCTTGCCTGTTACACTTGGTGGACTTCTTCAAGACAGTGACCAAAGCCCTAGATGAGGGGAAATCTGTGCATACAACCTACCTAGATTTAGCCAAGGCCTTTGATACAATCCCCCACTCAGCATCATTGATAAACTCACCCAGCTGGGTATCAACCCATATATTGTCAGGTGGGTTGCAAACAGGATAGAACTCATAAGGTCAAAATAGGGGACTCTTACCTCCTCCAGCAGACCTGTAACCAGTGGTGTTCCACAGGGATTGGTTCAGGGGAACCCTACTGTTTGGAATATACTTCTCTGAAGTACAGGCTAAAACTAAAGGACTATGGCTGAAAAGTTTCAACATCCCACAAAAAGGTCTTACGCAGACTAATGACTGGTGCCAAAGTCGTGGTCTTAAACTTAATGCAAAAAATCATTATCATCTCCTTCAGTAAGGGTGATGTTCCTGCAAACTACCACATCAATAACAGTACCCTAAGCGCACAGTCAGTGGTGAGAGATCCGGCCACACAGGTTGACAGCAACCTTAACTTCAGTCACCATGTCTCCACAGTGGTAAGAAGGGAATTTTATATTGCTCATCTCATAAGTAAGGGCATTGCCTCCAGAAAAAAGAGGTTATAACCCCCCTGTACTCTTCCCTCATCAGGCCAATAATGGAGTACAATGCTGCCTTTGGTATGTTCCTTTCCAAACACCTGCAGAAATTAGAGAGACCACAAAGATTCCTTACAAGAAAATGTAGGGTCTTCAATATCTGTGTTATGTAGACAGACTGAAATCATTATCACTTTACTCTGTGACATACAGACTGCTCAGAAGCCACCTGTGCCTTGCATGTAGAGCAATCTCTGACCCAGCTTTAGTGCAAATATTGCACATTCGCAAGTCATATGGTACACGGGTCACTTGCTTAAAGGACCTTAACCTGGTATATGACATCACCAGAACTTGCTGGAGAGACAGAGTTGTCTCATAAAGGTTGCCCCATCTTTGGAACAAGCTTCCTATTGATGTTAAACAATGCCCCTCATTGGCCCTATTTAAGCAGAATTTTGATGACTGGAGGTTCCACCTGTGTCCCTCTTGGACAAGGGCAATATGTGCTTATTATAGTGTCTGCTTGAACCAGATACCCTTGGAAACATGGGTTGAACTTGGCTAGACCTGTTAGCCCAGTAACTTCCTATGAGTCTATGAAAAGTTGGTCAAAAAATATCTGTCTGCACCAATAATGATGTTTACTTCAACAAAGACTAGACTATATACTTTCTGCCCAGGTAGCTGAGTTAAAGGCTCTACAAATGGCTTGTAAGTTAGCCCAAGACAAAGTTGCCAATGTCTACACCAATAGTCATTATGTTTTTGGTGGAGTAGATAATTCTGGGCAACTTTGAAAGCAAAGGGGTTTCTCAATCTCTTCACAAACTCAAATTAAAAATCCCCTATATGTAAATGCTTTATTAGAGGCTCTTCTGTTACCTAAAAAATTAACAGTATTTAAATGTAGAGCCCATCAAAGGGGTGTAGATACTGTTTCAAAGAAAAATAATTTGGTAAATCAAACTGATACGCAAGTTGTAAAAGGACTTTGTGCAAATTTTCATGTGATATTATTGCAAGACTTTAATAGTAATAACGTATCTGATTTTAAAGAGTATCAGCATTCCAACTAGAGCATCACAAAAAAATAGTTCAAAGGTGGCTTAAAGACAGATTCAGTAAATCCGTGAATGGGTTAGGCCGACATCTGGATGGTCAGCTGGTGGTGTCTGCCTCCTTGCTACCTTACCTGATAAGGTCATACGTTTTACAAGTCCATGCAGGTAAGACAACTTTATTTAATCAAATTACCCAATGTCCTCCCCGCAGTAGAGTGGCCTCCGAAAGACATGCGTGAATGGGCGTGCCTTCGCTGAAGGTTGGGTGTCGAGCTGGCAACTCGGCACCATAAAAATCGACTGCCAATCATTAGCAGACCGGAGGTCCGCTGTGGCTACCCCTAACCGGCAAAAGCTGAAAATACAAACAACAACCCAAGGTTGGTATGCCTCTCATGTCTCCTCTTTAATACTTCAGTATGTTAATATTTATACAGTATGTCAAAAATGCAATCATTAGGGCTGCCTGTTTACCACCACTTTGGGGACCTTTTATTAATGTGCAGCTGGACTTTGTCCAGATGCCAAAAGTTTGTAATATACAGTTTATATTGGTGGTGGTTTGCATATTTTCTACATGGGTAAAAGCTTAAAAAAACTAATATTTAAATTCATACCTAAATTTAGTGTACCGTGTACTATTAATGGTGACCAAAAAACTCACTTTAAAAATTCTCTGATTAAAAAATTGTGCAACATGTTTAATATTAAGTTGAGTCTTCACTATCCCAACCATCCACAATTGTCTAAATTAGTAAAAAGGGTTAATAAGACCCTTAAAATAAGATTTCAAAAATTTGTGCTAAAACAATGCTTAAATAGCCAGAGGCAATTCCCTTAGCATTAATGAATATAAAAAGTATATTAAATACTACAAAGAGATTGAGTCCCTATAAAATATTAATGGGGCGACCCATGGCTATTCCAGATACTCCCCCTGTGTCAAATAAAGAGTTAACTCTAACAAATGATGCTCTATTATCTTACTGCACAAAACATTCATTTATTGCAGTAGTATCACAAAGCTGTATGAGAAACTCTTCCTCAACTTCCTGATCAGCCTTATCACTAACTGCAGCCCAGTGATTGGGTTTATGCTAAAACTTTCCAAAAAAAAAAAAAAAAAACTGTTTTGAGTCCAAAGTGGAAAGGCCCTTACCAGGTGTTGTTAACATTTACTGCCATTCTCTTTGCAGGACTATCAATGTGGGTCCATTCTTCACACTGCAAAAAAAAAAAAACTGCCATGTGTGGGCCCCAGACAAATCACCTTTGTCAGTGAAGGATGAATCATCTGCCTCAGTGAAGGAATAAAAGAGAAAATCAGCTCAGAATTCCATGATGAATCCAGGGAAAGCAGGTACATTTGCTTTGTTTTTGTTGCTGTTTCCTTTTATAAACTGGTCAAGAAAAAATAGTTTTCTGTTGGTTCCTCAACAATATACTGTGGACTTAAATGTAACAAACTGTTTGGTGTGCTCGTATATACCTTATCATTCTAAGGTGGGGATTCCCATGATTCCAATCCCTACATCACAGGTGACATTTAAAAAAAAATCTTAGTGACACCAATCTAACTTGGCGTAATGTGACTGACTTTTCAAAGTCTGTGTCTCTTTAGCTTCCAACCACAAATCATGGGGACACATGCTATGCCAGAAATGGAAGTGTACCAATGAGAACCAGCAAATCCAATGACACTAGACATGTGTGTTGAACTCTTCACACTTAAAAAAACTATGACTGACTGAGGGTGAGGCATGGGCATAAGAGGATCACTATTACATTTGTGGTGATCGTACCTACCCCTGGTTGCCTACAAACTGGTCTGAATGTTTTGTGGGATATATTACTCCTGCTGTTCAACATTTCAAAAACCCTCCAGCAGGGTGACCAATAAATAAACTTGCAATTCACTGGGCAGAGCAAGTATTTTCAGTCTTTACCCCTGGGTATGGGGTGCAAAGGACAATGCTGAAAAGCATGCTTGCTGAAATTCTTCAGGAGGTAACAAACCATACTTCACATCATGTCAGGATGGCAAACTGAAAAAAATGACTGAAATTTGAACTGTGGTGTTACAAAATCGGCTGTCACTCGACATACTGCTAACTGCCAAAGGGGGATCATGTGCCCTCAAAGGAAGTTGTTCTTGTATTAGTGATTATCATGATGAGCAAGAAAAGTTGGCCAGTTTCATGAAACAGAGTGCCAAGGACCTGGACAGCACATCTGAACAGTGGACACTTTTGGATGGTTGGACAGTGTATTTGGTAATCTGGAAACTAGTATATTACAAAGTATCTTTACAATAATTGGTATTATTCTTTTAGCTGTTTTAAATTTTCTGTTCTAAAGGCTGTAATTACAAAATGCTTAACCTCACCTGTATGTGAAATTCCACTTATAAAAGATATCTGATAATGAACTTAAGGTAGATGAAAATTCAGTCACTGTAGATAATGAATGCTATGATGCTGTCCATATTTTATCAAGTTAAGAATTAAAATATAATTGTGTATTGTGTGACATTGATAGTGTCAAATGGGAGACAATTGTTACAGAAATATCTCATGATTATTCTTCACAAAATGCATATTAATTTGCAGTTTCTCTACAAATGAGTCAAATAAAATGTTTATAATATGTTTGTTAGAAACATAGATGCATAATTATGCAAAATATAGTTGTAATTTTATATTTCAAGTTTTTTACAACTGCATTCTCTCTCTCAGCAAGTTATAGTGTACTGACAGATAATTGAAAGCAAAGTGCTGAAGGAGTTAAGGAATATTACTATATGTTTAAAAAGAAAGAAAAACAATCTGTCAGGAATCTTTTGTAAGCTCTGGCCTTCTCAGGCTGGGGGTTGTTATTTATTTCATTTTATTTTACATTTGTTAACTGGGAAAGTCCGAGTGGATATAGGTCCATTTTCAGTGGAGGCCTGAGCAGAAAAGCTTACATGGATATATACAGTGAAATATTACAAAATAGACATTTGTTCAACAATAGATACACACATATTCAAGATTTTCTAGAATACATACAGGAAATATTTAGAAATTATTAACTTTTAAGGGAGAACACATACATTTTTAGTAGTACACATACATTTTAGTAGTACATGGTTGTGCCAAGTTAACATCCTTTCCTTAGTACTTTCCAGTAGGTAAGAGACATGTAACCAATCTTCTAAATCAGTTAATGTATCAGAGTAATAACAATGAAAGTTTCTACATGTATAAGGCTTTCATTTATAGATAATATTTGAGGAGGGATTAGTCAGGGTTTGTACAGGGACATAGCCAATGCATTTTTAGGTGTTTTTTAAGAGATATTTTGAATTGAGTTGAGGGAACTATAGTAAGTTCCACAGGAAGTAAGTTCCAGGTTCTGCCAACAGAGTTGGAAAATAGTGATTCACCAGCTGAATTGTTGGATTTAACAGTTTGTATTAGCGTTCTGTTGGAGGAGCGGAGTGTTTTTAGGTTACTGTAGGGGGTGATAATATGTTTCAGTATGGGTGTGCTATCTGGTTGGTAGAGAAATTTGTGAACAACTATTAATTGGTTATATTGAAGTTGGAGTTGTTGCAAGGATGTCTGTAAAGATAGTGCGTACTGATTCTTAGGCCACATAGTCTATGTTTTAAAAAGGTATATTGTCAAGTGTTCACATGAAGCTCTAAGTGAGCATCACAACAGCATATACTATTTTAAAATATATTGATTTGTTAAAAGCTATGTAACATATGCATGCATGAAATTGATAAGGAAAGCTATACAATATGCAGTTTTCTTTGTTCTGAGAGACTGATCTAAAATATTAGGGTAACAGTCTACCAGCACTGTTTGTGGAATAAACCAGTACTTTGCACATCCTAAAATGTTATTCTTGACTCAAGACTAAAAAGGTGAAATTCTTTGTAATTTATTTGTAGACTTTAACACCTTTCCTTAGCAAAAAATGGAAAGTAATAGAACTGAGAACATTCAGACATGACTGGATAAGTTTGACAAGCCTATGGTCCAGTCCATAATAATGTGCAAAGATGAAGCCAACTTCATTATAGTAAGTACAGTGAAACTCAGTCTTGCATCAGTCATGAGGTACCTATCTGTTGACATCAGAATGTCTATTGGAAACAACCTGGAAGGTGTCAAGCTTGAGTTGGTCAACATTAATGTAAATGTATTGTTTAACAATCTCACATTCTGAGGGTGAAAAAGTCTGAGATGTATAAGACAAACTGCATAGTATGCCCACAGTCTGGAAAAGTATCACTGGCCAGTTTTTGCTACAGACATCTCAGTTCATGGTAAATACAACTCAGTGGACAAAAGCACTGCCTTCATTCATAAGATTTCTGAGAAGAAAGCAGAATAATGATCATCCAATCTAATTTTGTCCTCCACTAGGCCAGACCATCACAATTTATACTCCAGCAGTCATCCATATCTCCAAAACCCATTAGAATTCACGGTCTCCACCTGACTTAAAATAGATAAGAAATTAGGCTGTTTTGTCCAGAGCATGGGTAATAGTCTGTTACCAGATGTTGTACGTTTCTTATAATTACATGATTTTTGGTGCTGTAGTTTAGAAGGAGCTGTCCCAAAAAGTGAGTTAGGACATGATCAAGATGTTATGCAAATTCCAGTATTAGAGCATTTCATTGTGGGCTGACAGAGCTGCAGTGAGACACATGTTGAAATGGATATGACAGTAGTCTGACCACAAAACTGGTACCACTATCTTATATAAGGTGACCACACCCATCTGAAAGAAATCCAAAGTATGTCTTTTTAACTAGGCTGCAGAGGTAATTGCCTGAAAAATCTTCCAGAATTTAGAGGAATCCTCTAGCTAGTGTTACAGTTTTCTATCATCAGCCTATGTGGTGGTGCCACCCAAAACCAAACAGTTTCAGAAATTCAACAGTGAGTCAGTGAGGAAATCTGTGAGCACTTGTAAAAATGACTTCAGGTTACCTGGTGAATAATAAGCAAGTAAATGTATGTTCTTGGTTTATTCACAGAGGACATAAGACATACTCAAAGGAAATAAGTGATATAAAAGGAATTTGAAAAAAGTTAAAGATGGATCTGAACTAGATGGCTACATCCCGCCCAACAATGTCCCATTGTGTGGAATGGATAGTGATGTAACCAGATAAAAAGGGAATAGCCAAATGCTCCCTGTGATCAGTGTGAAGTCAGCAATTTGTTGCAGATTAAAAGCAATACCTGCCTTCCCCAATAGTTCTCTTTTTCAGGGCAGCTGAGTACAGCTCTTATCTATCAACCTTATTAATTTGAGATGTTGAATAGATTTCCTAGGTATTGGCTAGGCTTAAAATCACCCACAAGGGTAGTTAGTCTTGCATAGCTAGGTTACCCCCCAAACTTAAATATTGGTCTTGGGGGTTGGCATAATGGTTAAGATGTTTACCTCAGAAACACAAGGTACAGGGTTTGATTCTCATCTTGAAAAGCATGGCTCGGCTTTAAAAAGCACCCCCAAGGTCATGAGCCAAGTAATCAGCTGCAAGAGTATCCCCTCTCCGAATGCAGTCAAATCATATTTTCATGAGAGGTCACCATAACAGAGATCTGTTCTGCCTACTCAGGGGATGAAGTAGGGGACAGTTATTTATTTTTTTTTTTAACTCTTTGCCCTTTCTGGATTTCCTATCAGTTACAAGAACTGAAGGCATTCAATATTTATTTATTTTTTTGACATGTGTTTACCAGGATAGTTTGACTGGACAGCAGGTGCCCTTTTTCAGCAGAGGCCCGTGGAGAAAAGCTCCACAAATTTACAATAGTAAACATATTAACAATATAGCAATATTTAGTAGTGAAAGTTCTGGGGTGGCTGCGGTGGTGCAGTGGTTACTGTTGCCGCCTCACAGCAAGAGGTTCTCCGGTTCAATCCTCGGCTGGGGTGCCTTATGTGCAGAGTCTGCATGTCCTCCCTGTGGTCGAGTGGGTTTCCTCCGGGTTCTCCGGTTTCCTCCCACATCCTAAAGACATACTGTAGGTGGACTGGACACTCTAAATTGGCCCTAGGTGTGAGTGCATGCATGTGTGTGCCTTCTGTGAAAGGTTGGACGCCGGGCTGGCAACTCAACACCGTAAAAACCCCACTGCCAGTCATGAGTGGACAGGTGATCCGCTGTGACGACCCCTAACCGGGAAAAAGCCGAAAGAAGAAGAAGTAGTGAAAGTTCAATTAACAGAGTTTGAAAAGTAAAATAGGACAGTTAGTATGTACAGTTAGTATCATAGTAACCAAGATTAGACAGTGTTGTGCAGGTAATACAGTAAGTAACATAATAAAAAAGTAGACATTGTTGTTGGGGGCTGAATTTAAAAACATTGTAAAAGCAATACCTGCCTTGCAACAAGCCTAGCCAATAGGACACAAAGGGTCAAAAACAGTGCTGGGCCCCTCAAGAGTTCTTATCATAAAAATAAAATGGCAAATATCAATAAAGCCAAAGTACTGACAATTAAGTCAATACTTAAAAAAAAATCTGCAGTAATAAAGTACAAATAAATATAATGCAGATAGTTAAACTGCAACTGAAATAAGCAAATGAGTAATACTAGGTAACATATAAAACTAGAGCATAAAGTTTGCAACAAAACTCCTTAAATAGACATGTAATGCAAATTAGCCAGATAAAATTAAATATAGTGATAAAATTTAAAAAATGACTGCTAAACAGTATATAAAAGGTTTTATCATGTATTTTTAAACAAAGGCTCTTCAGAAGGGTGCAATACACAATAAGCTACAGGCAAAATGAATACAATTCCCACTGCAATTTGTCCGTAATAAAATATAACTGTTATTTTAAAATGTGTAAGATTTCTTGTTTCTTGGCTGTCAGCCTTTAAGGGGAGAAACAGAACCACTAAATTATTTAATTTATAAATATAATAGTACTGATCATTCAGACACATTTTTCACTTTTAAAATATAAGTTTATTTCAATATTTAACGTAGGTTGGTACAGTTTTCATTTTAAAAAATGTCGTTGTAGAACAACCATTGTTTTATATCAGTTGTATTAACTATAAGACACTGCTCTAAAATTATGTTTCTAAGTCTGTTCGGATGAGAGATTAAAATGAGAACCCATCTGATTCAGTTGGTGGTAGCTGAAGTGAATGTAAAAGATCCCAGTGCACGTGATTTTTTTTTTTTTGTAAACATTTATACATTTCATATTATTTACATATTTACATTATTTAAATAAATAACATCACTTGATAGATCATCAGCTTATTTTTAAGCGTTTCCCCCCACCCTTTACACACAACCAAAACTATATTTTTTCCAATGTTCTTGTCAATGTCCATTTTCCATTGTATTTGATCTCAAGTCTCTTGTTCCATACTGCTCATGTTACATAAAATATAACTCTGTCCATTTTCTTTGCCTTTTCTTGAGATCTTGTTCCATAATAACTGTATTCTATCATGTCCACAACCAAATTATGGTTTATGTACTTCTGTCCACAACTCTTGAATTCTTTCACATTAAAAAAAAAAACATGTTCTGTAGTTTCAAACTCTTTACACTTATTAGATATTCTATCTTGTTTACTTTTGTATGCCATATTTGTTTTTACTGCAAACTTAGATGTGGACAACCTCCACAAATAATCATTACATTCTTTAATTCTTTTATAATTTGTATATGGTTTACATTCATTTGTGCGAACGACATTCTGTTGGCAGTTATGTTGCCGAAAATCAGAATGTCATACACAAAATGAAGAGTGTATTGGATAGTCGAATACATTCGCATAAGTGCGTTCGACCATATGTACAGAGATTTCGGTACAGTTGAGATTGGAAATTCATCCATATCCTCACTGTAATGCGATCTCAGAGTTGGAAGCAGGGAGTGTAAGGAGGTGCAGGGGGGCTTGCCCCCCCCTGCAAAAACGTGATATGTCGTATAGGAGTTTGAGTTACATCAGCTCCTGTACGGCTATCACATGACATTTTTGGCGACAATGTCGACTCAAATGTGTCTATCATTTGGGGTGACATTGTGTACGTTCGGAATGTTTTGTTTCAGTTTAGCTATTCGTTTTTTCAAACGGCAAATGTTTTGCCGTTCAAACTAATGATAGTAAACCTTTGTATATCTCATAATTGCTTTTATCTTGCTTGTTTTTAACTCTTTCCATGGATCAGCAAAATAAAGATTTCATAGTATTAGCATACCATTCCTTTCTATTCTTTTCTATTACATTCTATTTTTGTTTCCATAACCCAATTTTACTATGAAATTCTCTCATTTCTTCATTAATGATACATTTAGTTCTTTTCTTCATTTCCATTTCTTCCCAAAGTTGCTTGTATTTACCATACATTTACAGCCGCGGTGGTGCAACAGCTGTGGTGGTGCAGCGGTTAGCATTGTCGCCTCACAGCAAGAGGTTCTCCCGTTCGATTCTCGGCTAGAGCACCTTCTTTGTGGAGTCTGCATGTCCTCCCCGCAGTCGAGTGACGTTAGACATCCAGTTAGGTGCAAGTGTGAATGAGCGTGCCTTCGTTGAAGGGTGGGCATCAGGCTGGCAACTCGGCACCGTAAAATCCACTGCCAATCATGAGCGGACCGGAGTTCCGCCATGGCGACCCCTAACCGGGAAAAGCCTAAAGACTTTATTGTCTCTACCAAATTTTTATTATCTTTCATAACTCCTTTTAATACTTTATACATATTTAAAGATTCTGCATGTACAGTTGGGTTTATTAATCCTAGACCCCCCCGCTCTTCTTTTGTATATAAAATTCCTCTGTTTACAGGGCTCAGTCTTGACCCCAAGATGAATGAAAATATTGTCATAGTTTTTTTCATACTTCACTGGTATATTAATGTATGCAACATAGGCCATTTTACAAAATATTGTAATATTTATCAACTGTGCTTTCTTTCTGTATGAAAATCTATGTGTTTTCAAGAAAGCAATCATTCCTTTGATTCATTTACTAACTTTGTCTTGTTGCTTATGTATATATTCACTTCTACCAAATACTATCCCCAATATATCTATACACTTTTCATTATATTCTACCCCTCTTATTATCCCTTCATAACCAAAACCTTTATTTTTCTTTCTTTATAATTAAACCAATTTTCTTAACTATAATAGTTATTTTTTCATTCATGCCTTCCATCCATAATTTAGTTTTAGCAGTTATTATAATGTCATCCACAGAAGTATGCATGATCTGTATTTTTACCTCCATCATTTTATATCCTCCATTACTTGCCATTTTATTTATTTCCACAAGTACTATATTCATGACTAATGAAAATCTCACACTGCTGGCTGGAAATCCTTGTGTTATTCCACACTTTATTTTCACATCTGCCCCAGTCCAACTGTTTGTTTAATTTTACATAGTTTTTTTTTCATGTATTGATTTAATAATTTGGAATACTTTGTCACTTATGTTATATTCCTGTAAAGATTCTTCATAGTGCTTCATACTGGATATTATCATATGCCTTGCTTCCATCACCTATCATAACCTTTACTTCTCCTTTTTTATTAAAAATCTTATGAATTACATATCTTATTAACTACAACAAATCCTGATTTCCCTTTCCCTTTCTTCCATACACATTTTGATGATATAACCTTTCAGTTTTACATTGTATTCTTTTAGCTGTTATTCTTATAAAATTTTATTGTCCATATTCTCAAACATTATAGGTCTCTATTTTTTTATCTCATCTTTATTTCCTTTCTTATACATAAATTTTAAACTCTCCGTACAAATTTCCTTATACTTAATCCCTGTGTCCATAATTCATTCATAACTTGTATAAATATAATTTTTTGCCAGTCCATTTCTTTATATGTATTATATTCAATCCCATCTAATCCCGTATTGGAATTTATATTAATATCTTTCATAATCTCATTCAACTCACTTAAATTTATTTTTTCTCTAGATATTCATTGTCTTCTTTATTAAACTTCTCACCATCATAAATTTGTTCTATGCACTCTTCTCTTTTCCCATATAAATCTAATACATAGTTCTTAATTATTTCAGGTATTCCTTCTTGCTACCCTTCTTTATTTTTTAATTCTCATATTAGTTTTTTGTCTTTCGTTACTTTACATAAATATGGTGCTCTTTTTTCCCTTGTAAGCAATATTTTTGCTTATACAAGTTATTATTTTTTCTTGATTTCTTTTGTATATTTCTCTTTCTTTTTCATATAATATTTTATCCTTTTCTACTAAACATTTAAAAAGTTCTTTACTTAATACTGTGTATTCCTTTTTTTCACTTTTCCTCTTCTACACATTCGAAAAATACCCTTTTATATTTCTTTTTAAATTGTATCCACTGCATAGTCCAATTTTCATAGAAAAGTCACATTCTAATATATTGTTTGCATAGTTCTATAAACTCTTTTCTTTCTCCTATATCCAATTCTTTTACATTCATTCTTTTTGCTCCTTTTCTAATTGTAATGTAGTATTAAGTATTTTTTAACTTCTGATATTAAAAAGTAATCAGTTCATGTCTTAATTTCATTCCTTTTGTATGTCCAGTGTTTATTATCCAATAATTTTAATTGTCCACTCTTCATAATTTCTGTAACTATTTTAAATCACAGTCCTTCTTTTTATTCCTTAGGTTACAATTAAAATCACCTGCAATTACTATAACTATAGTCACACAAACATAATTAAATATACTTTTAAACATTGTTTCTCTTTTTTTGTCACATATGCATATAAAGCTATAACCTTAAATACATACCTTTCCCATCACAGATCAACTACATTTATTCTCCGTACTTCTATTATTGTTACATCTAATATCGTTATAGTCTCTTTATACAATATACATATACCAAAACCAGTGTTCTTTACCTATATTCCAAGTAATAGTACTATTCAAAAGGCTTTCTGTTTGTACCCTTTCTTCTCCCTTTAACAGTCTAATATCTTCTAACACTATTATTTGAGCATCTACATCTCCACACTAATACATAATTTTAATCCTCCTCTTCATATTTTTCATACCGTTCACATTCAAAGCTAAAATTTTCAGCTTTATTTAACAGTTACATTAAGGATGTTTTTATCCTTTGCCTTTTTTATTTTCTCTTACCATAATATTTTTGAATTTTCTTTTTCTCTCCCAAACTCTTTTTCCATACAGTTTTCTTGCCTTTTGCCATATGCCACTCTTCTTCACTTGTCTCGTCTATTTCTTTTTCTTTAATTTTTAAGGCAACTTCTACATTTTCCATTTGTGGTGTAACTTCCTGTACAATATCCTCTTCTATTTTTTTTCTTGTATAACTTCATTTACATTTTTATTTTCATTTTCTTGTGTCTCTATCTCAGACTCTAACTAGGAATGCCCTGTATTGCCACATTTTTTACACTTTAATTCACATTTCTTTGCATTATGGTTTGTTTGACCACATAAATAACATCTTTTTTGTCACATTCATTAATTAAATTATCATTCTTACCACAAAAATGACAAGTCTTTGGTTGCCCTCTATACTTCACAAACCCTCCATTACCATGAATATTAATAATACTAGGTATATGTATCACATTGTAATTTTCCATTTTTAAAATAACCCCATATTCCCATACCCCAGTCCATAGTCCTCTTTCATTATATATTTAATAGTGTCCATCACTTTTTTATATGTTGTCAACAAATATTCTTTCAGTTATTTTGCTTCCACTTCAGTTCTAAACTGAATCCAACCCTTTCTTTGTTTGAAAAAGGGTTGTAGAACATATTCTGACCATGGAAAGTTTGTTTTCTTTTTGTTTCAGAAACCCCACGTTTTTTTCCATAGCTTGACCAGTTTCAAATATCAAGTCACAAAATGTTTCTTTGTTAATTAAAATGAAAACTCTTACCTCTTCAACTTTAACACCCAACAATACTATAACATGTCCAATACCTCATACCTGTCCAAACCTTTTTCCTTTTTACTGCTCACCTGAATGATGCATTTTTTCTTTGTTCCTTTTATTCCCCTCTCCTCTTTGGCAGTTTCTCCCACTGTTTCAGCATAAGTCTTTTTCGCTGGCACATTCTTTGGCACATTTTCTTCCTCTATTCTCTCCATAATCTCACTCCAGGATACTGCAGCTCCACTTTCTGGCTCACTCTGGTTTTTCATCTCCTCCAGGTAAACATCCTGCAACCCTCCTGACTAGAGGGCTTAAACAACAATTTTTTTTACTTTTTTTTTGTCAATTCAAAAAGATTTTTCTGGAAATTTTACTCCGAATCCATTTCCAACTCTGCATCACCTCTGTTTCCTGCTCAACCATTTCTCCATTTGAAAACAATTTCTCTGCTCCCAAATCATTTGAGAACATTTCTGGTAGTGATTCTACCATTTCAACAGCATTTTCACCAACTTTTACTTCAGTTTCAGCAAAAGCTGAATCAGCCATGTTTTCTTCCTGTTCTTCTGGGCCACCTCCATGCTTGGAATGGGAACAGGAAATTCATTGTGTCACACACAGACTCTTCCCCCTACTACCAAGAGTAGTTTTTTTATTTGTATACATATATATATATATATATATATATATATATATATATATATATAATTCAGATTTTTACATATTTACGGTACTTACATATTTTAACATCATTCAATATCTTGATATTTCCATTTTAAGTATTCCCCCCACTCTTTCACCCACAACCAAAACCATATTTTTCCAGTATTTTTGTCAATGCCCATTTTTCATTGCACTTGATTTTTATTGTGTTTCATTCCATTTAGTCCATGTTACATAAAACATGATTCTGTCCATTTTCTTAGCTTCATCCTGGGATCTTGTCCCATAAAACCCATACTCTATCATGTCCATGTTTAGCATTTCAAAATATAAATCATATCATGTTTACATACTACTTTTCACAGTTTTTGAATTTCCTCACATTTAAAAAAAAAAGTTCTGTAGTTTCCAATTCTTTACATTTATTACATATTCTATCCTGTTTTCTCTTATATGGCATATTTGCCCCACTGGTAATTTTCCTATGGACAACCTCCACAAAAAAAGTCATTGCATTCTTTAATTCTTTTATGATTTCTGTATCTTGTCATTATTGCCTTTTTCTTAGCTATCTCTAACTCTTTTCATGGATCCACCAAATAGAAGGCTATCATAATGTTAACATACCATTTTTTCTGTTTTTTTCTATCACATTCTTTTTTTAATTTCCACAATACAATTTGACTGTAAAATTCTTTCGTTTCTTCATTAATAACACTTTCACTTCTTTTTTCATATCCATTTCTTCCCAAAATTCTCTGTATTTACAGTACATTATTGTTTCTGTCAAATCTTTACTTTTCATTATTCCTTTTAGTACTTTATACATACATAAAGAGGCTGCATGCACAATCCGATGTATCAGCCCTAATCCCCTTGCTTATCTTTCATATACAAAATTCCCCTCTTAAACGGGTTCAATCTTGACCCCAAATATGAAAAAAATTGTCTGCATAATTTCTTTTTCATATTTTGTTAGCATCATATAAACATCTGCAACATAAGCTATTTATCTATTATTATGGTGTTTATTAAATGTGCATTCTTTTTGTATGAAAACCTGTATGCCTTCCCCGAATGTGATCATTTCTTTGATTCCTTTAATAACTTTATCCCATTGTTCATGTCTGTAGTCTGTCTTTCCAAATACTATTCCTAAAATATGTATCCTCTTTTCATGATATTCCACACCTCCTATAAGGGTCTGTATTGTATATTTGAAGCTTCAAAATTTCGAACCTCATATGTTCGACAACATATGAGCGAAACTTGAAACCTCGAATATATAATAAAAAAAAAACTTACCTTAACGCTCTGAGCAGGGGAGCTGCACACCCCACAACCTCCCTACTTAAATATACCAACTCCGAGACCAGACTTCAGTGCAGAAAAGGGAACTCTCCCCATTCTGCGCATATGGAGCCGTTGCCTTTCACCTTCAAACTTTTCAAAGTTCAATCATATGGTGTCGACCATATGACATTCAAACTTTGAAATGTTTGGCAGTTTAATAGGGACCCTCCTATAATACCTTCATACCTAAATACTTTGCTTTTCTCTTTATTTATACTTAAAGCAATATTCTTCAATTGTCTTCTCAATTTTTCATTTTTTCCATCCAGACTTTATTTTTGCTATTATTACAATATCATCAGTGTAAAGATACATTATTGGTAACTGTATCTCCTCCATTATTTTATATCCTCCCTTACTTAACATTTCCATTACCACTGTGCTCATGATTTATTTTATTTATTTATTTATTTGTAGTTTGTTTGCTAGGATGGTCCATTGGGCCACAAGGAGCCCATTTTCAATGGAGCCCTGGGGAGAAAAGCTCCAGAAAAATACAAATTACAGATTGCACATAGGAATTACACTTTACACATAGGAATACTAGTAACAGATTTCAAACATAAGATGTACAAAGTACACATATTAAGTAAGCCTGACAAAATAAAAAGATCATATTAGTTATTAGTACAATGCCAACATTTTTTTTGTTTACAATTTTGCAATTGTTGTAGTTAGAATTATTAACTAGTGATAACATCAGCTTTATAAGTATACTAAGAAAGTTCCAGGGTCAAGCTACAGTGAAGGACAACAGATGTTTGTCTGGTAGATGGGCAGGTTTATGTAGCTCAATTACATTTTGGGAATTTGATCTAAAAAGTCTATTTGGCTGATGCATTTTGAAGGTGGCGGCAAGGGAGGGACAAAGAGAGGGGTTGAAAATGAGTTTGTATGCTTGGATAAGTTGAATGTAGGTAAGGTAATTGGGCAGTTCAAGCCACTTTAGTTGATGTAGGGTATTACAGTGATGGGAAGTGGCTCTATAGCCTATTGCGAATTTTGATATCTTGTTATAGCAAGGGGAGAGTTTTGTCTTGAGGAAAGATTGCAGGTTAGTAAGGATAGAGGCACCATATAGGAAGGATGGAATGAGGTATGTGTTTGCTAGGGTGAGCCTGGTGGAGGGAGAGATTTAGCAGTAAAGCATGACCATTTTCTTATGTTTATTTTGATGTTTACTTGTAGGTGGTTATCAAACTTTAGTTGATTGTCAATAAGTACTCCTAGTAGTTTAGAATTAGAGACTATTTCGAGAGGGGTATTGTTTTGGCTGGTGATTGAGAATGAATTTTTATGTAGGGTGGTAGTTTTGGATGGGGTAAATATCATTAGTTTGGTTTTGGTTGCGTTGAGTGCTAGATGGTTGTGAAGCATCCATTGTTGACTGGAAGAAAAGGTGCCTTGGGTTAGTTTAGATAGTGTGGAGATAGAAGGGGAGGAGCAGATTATGGCAGAGTCATCGGCATACTGAATAAGACTTGCATTAGGGATCGCTTGGTAGAAGTAATTTATGAATATATTGAATAGGAGGGAGCCTAACATTGAACCCTGTGTGACGCCAGTGGGAGTGTTTAGGAAAGGAGAGATGGCTTTTTTCCATTTGACTGATTGTTGTCTGTTTGTAAGATAACTAGTGAACCAGTTGATAGAGGAGTGTGATAGATTTAGTTTGGAGAACTTAGTGAGAAGAAGGTTGTGAGAGATGGTGTTGAATGCCTTGGAGAGGTCTAGGAGGAGGGTGGAGATGATATGGCCAGAATCATGGGCTTTAACTGTTTCTAGGAAGGCAAGGACAGCTGTAGTAGTGCTATGGCAGGGAGTGAGGAGTTGTTTTTTTATGTGATAGGGTAGCAGCTGTAGATGGATGCATTTTTCGAGAAGCTTGGAGATGGGGGATAATGTAGCTATGGGGCGAAAGTTTGGAATATTATTGTTGCTGCCCCCTTTATAGCAAAGATCATGCTGCTTGTAGGACATCCTTGTTTTATGCCACACTCTATTTTCAAATCTCCCCGAATCCAACCGTTTACCTTCAATTTCTTTTTATATTTTAATTTAATTACTTGTAATATTTTTCACTTATGTTGTATGCTTGCAAAATTCCCCATAATTCTTTATACTGAATATTATCATATGCCTTACTGACATCACCTATCATGATTTTTGTTTCCACTTATTTTATTTATATCATCAGTTACTTCCCTTAATATCCACAATAAGTCTTGACTCCCCTTTCCTTTTCTCCAAAACAAATTCTGATCATATAATCTTTCTATTTTACATTGTAGTCTTTTAGTTACTATTCTCATGAAAATTTTATAATCTGTTATTTAGTATAACTGGTCTGAATTTTTTTATTTAATCTTTATCTCCTTTCTTTAAAATAAATTTTATCACACCTGTGCAAATTTATTTATACTTAATTCTTTTTTCTAGCCACTCATTCATTGCTTCGATAAACACCATTTTTGCTAGTCATGCATTTTTTATACATACTATACTCAGTTCTGACCAGACATGTAGCTGAATTAACATTAATATCATTCATGATCTCATTCAACTCATTTATATTTATTTTTTCTCTCTAAATATTCATTATCTTCCTTATTTAAATTTTCATGTTATAAATTTGTTTTATGTTAACTTCTTTTTTACCATATAAATCTATACATATCCCTTAATTATTTCATATATTTCTCCTTGTTTTTTTTAACTGTTTCCCGTCTTTATTTGTTAATTCTCTTATCTTTCCTTTTTTTACTATCTTACATAAGTCTGGTGGTACTTTTTTCCCCTTGTAAGCAATATTTTTGTTTCTATAACAATTTATTAATCTTATCCTGATTTCTTCTATATAATTATTTTTCATAAAACAATTTTTCTATCAAGTCGTTAAATATGTTTATTTAATATTTTGTATTCCGTTTTTTCTTTTTTCCTTTTCTTTTCCATTCTAAAAATACTTTTTTGTATTTCTTTTTGAATTGAATCTACCATATTGTCCAGTTTTTGTAATAATCTATCAAACTGATATGTTGCCATAATTCTGTAATTTTTTTTCCTTTTTCTGACTCTTAACTCTTTTTCATTTACTCTTTTTATGTCCTTTCCTATTGTAATATATTCGCCATCTTCAAGAATTCTTATCTATTGCCACACGATCAGAGAACCCATTATATTTAATTCCCTTTTGTGCAATTTTTAGGTTTTCTAATGCCAAAAAAAAAACCCAGTTTCTATCTTAATTTCATTTCTTTTGTAAGTCCAGTGTTTTTCTCGTATTTTTAATTTTCCACTTTTCATAATTCTAGTAACTATTTTAACAGCAAAACTATTCTTTTTTTTTCTCAAATTACAATTAGTCACCTATCATTATTATATGCATGTTAACACAGACATAATTAAGTATACTTTTAAATATTGTTTTTCTTTCTATTTTTGTCACATATGCACATAAAGATATTAGTCTATATACATATTTTTCCATCTTATATCTATTACTGTTATTCGGCCCAGTTTTACTATTATGTTGTGTCTTTCGGCTTTTCCCGGTTAGGGGCCGCCACAGCAGAACACCGGTCCGCTAATGATTGGCAGTGGATTTTTACGTGCCGAGTTGCCAGCCCTGACGCACAACCTTCAACGAAGGTACGCCCATTCACACGTCTCCACACAGAAGATGCTCTAGCTGAGAATCGAACAGGATAACGTCTTACTGTGAGGCAACAACACTACCGCAGCATTATAATACATAATATTTTTATATTTTCTTGGCATAGTATACATATACCTCAACATGTTTCTTTGGAATGGTACTGTTATTTCTAATATAGTCAAAGTTTTTCTGTTTGCAACCTTTCTTTTTCTGTTAGCATTCTAATGTTTTCTAAAACTTTACTTGAGCATCTACTCCAGTGCACACCATTGTAAAATACTAATTCTTATCTTAATAATTTTCATACTGTTCATGTTCAAAGCTAATATTTTCAGCTTTATAGAACAGTTATTGGAATAATCTTATACCTTACCTTTCTCATTCTGTCTTACCATTATATATTCACATTTTCTTTTTCTTTCCCTAACTCTTTCCTAATGAATTGTTCTTGTCTTTTACTATATGCCACTGACTCTTTTTCACTTGTTTCATCTGTCTCTGTTTCTTTTTCTTTCTCTTTGTCTATCTCTGTAAATTTAAATACCATTTCTATGTTTTTTCTTGTTGTATTGTGTGATCTTGTATAGCATTCTTTTCTGTTTTTCTTGTATGATTTGATTTTCATTTTCTTTTTCATTTTCTTGTATTTCTACATTGCATTCTAACCATGAAAATCCTGAATTACCACATTTCTTACATTTCACTTCACATTTCTTTGTATTATGACCTGTCTGACAGCATAAATAACATATTTTTGTCACATTCATTAATTAAATGATTACTTATTTCACAAAAATAACAAGTTTTTGGTTCTTCTCTGTACCTCACAAAACCTCTATTACCATGAACATTAATAATGCTAGATATGTGTATCAAATTATCATTTTCCATTTTTTAAATCATTCCACATTCCCAACCCCCAGTCTATCATCCTCTTTCATCATAGATTTTAGTAGTGTCTACCACTTCTTTAAATATTGTCAACAAATATTCTCTCAGTTATTTTGCTTCCACTTCAATTCTAAACTGAATCAAGATTCTTTGTTTTTCTGAAAAAAGCTTGCACAACATATTCTGACCATGGAAAGTCTGGTTTTTTTTCCATAGGTCCCCCAAAAGTTTTCAATAGCTTGGCCAATTTCAAAAAACAAGTCACAAAAAGTTTCTTTGTTAAACTGAAAGCTGTTACCTCTTCAGCTTTTACTCTCAGAGGTGCAATAACATTGTCCCATACCTCATATCTGTCCAGGCCTTTTTCTTTTTGATTGCTCGCCCAAACAACATATTTTTTCTTTACTTCCTTTATCTCTATCTTATCCTTGGCTCCTTCTTCCGCAATTTGAGCATAGCACTTTTTTTCTGGAACCTCCTCTGGCCCTTTTTCCTTCTCTTTTTCTCCCTCTTCTATTTTTTCCATAATGTCACTCCAAGATATACCAGTTCCACTTTCTGGCTCACTCTGGTTAACTAGCTCCTCCAGATACTCATCCCACAACCTTCCAGACTGGAGGGTTGAAATAACACATTTTTCTACCATTTCAAATGTTTTTTTCTGGAAATTTTCTTCTGAATCCATCTCCACCAATGCATTTAGCTTCATCTCCTTCCCAATCTCCTCACATTCAGCAGACAATGTTTTCTCTGCTTCCACTTCAACTGAAAACATTTCTGGTAGTGATTCTACCATCTTGTCTTCATATTCAATAGATTTAACTTCCAAATTAACTTGACTCTCAGCTGCCATGTTTCTCCCTTTTCTTCCTGGTTGGCTCTGTGTTTGGACAGGAGAAAATAAGTCAGGATGTGTAATACCCAATCTTTTCCCTATACTGAAAAGAATAGGAGAAGTTCCCCAATGTCCTGGCCAAATTTCCCCTAGTAGTATAAATACCACTTTGGGTCTTCCTCGAAAAGAGGTTACTTGCCTAGTGGGACTAGCCAGGTCGATAAAAGGATAAACAAATAAAAATATTCTGTGTCCTGCCTCCACAAAGGCTGTGATTCATAGACAAATAATTCCATATTACAGTACTAATTAACACATGTATTGTTCATGCACAGGGTGTGGGCAGTCTGGAGACACTGCTAATGTATGTCTCCTTAGCTATAAGTTCCCTTGCATGGTGAACTCCATGAATATTAGTGTTGCATGGATGTGTAGCACTCGTCCATGAATCCCAGCCAGTATGTTTAACTATATGATTACTAGTGTCAGTGTTCTTTAAGTTTCATAAGTGTTTAGATATTTGTCTTTTTTTCCTTTTTTCACCTACATATTTTTTTTACATGGGCAGTAAATCATATAAATCGCTCTCTCAGAGAAGCAAGTATAGTTTTTGATTATAGAAAAATTCAATCATTAATATCACATTCTGTTCCTTGTTCCAAATATTTGCACACAATACATTTCTGAAATTGAAACATTTTCCTTTTAAAGTACAGTCCTACTGTTTGAAGGTCAGATGGAACTTACATACCAGATTATCTCAGAAATTTCAAATTTTCCTAAACACAGATCTTGGTTGCCTTCAAAAACAGATGGCTTACCAGATTTGTTGCAAGTAATGTTTTAGTGTTTACATATATATATGTGTGTATATGTATATATATATATATATATATATATATATATATATATATATATATATATATATATATGTGTGTGTGTGTAGACTACTTCAGAAGACTGAAAAAACAAAAGACTAAATCCCAAAAGACTGGAGATTCAAAATACTGAACACATTTTTAATGCAGGGGGCAAGTCCCCCCTGCACTCCTCATGTAGGAGGCTGCACCCCCACACCCCCTGCTAACTATATATACCAACTCCATGATTGTACAATAGTTGAGAAGGGGCAAATTCCATCATTCATATTTTGAATTTTCAGTGTTTTGTTTTTTCAGTCTTCTGAAGTAGACCCATCTCTCTCTCTCTCTCTATATATATATATATATATATATATATATATATGGATCTGCTTTTCTTTATTGAAATTTCACAATCTCAAAAAAGAAAAGTAAACCCCACTTTCAGGAAAGCCAATTGACCGAATCGGGGGAAAAAAAACCTACTGTAAACACAATTTTGCACCCCCCACACCCCCTATTTAAATATACTAACTCAGAGATCGCACTACAGTAGGGAAAAGGATACATTTCCTTATCCCCACTGTAATGTGCTTCAGCGAATCGGCTTTTACGAAAGTGCACTTACGATGTAGTGCACTTTTGCTGAAGTGGGTTTGACCTTCTGTTTGTTGAGAAAATGTGTTTTCGACAAACAGGAGACCTATAATATATATATATATATATATATATATATATATATATATATATATATATAGATATATATATATATATATATATATATATATATATATATATATATATATCACACAAAGTCAGGGGCCTCTAGTGTTGTATATGCTTTAGTGTAAAAAACAGTGTTCTGATACTATATCTCTGCATATTCTGTATTGATGTGTGTTAATAATTCTTTATTCGATTGCTTTTGATAATACTTTTGTTCTGTTTGATATATTAGATATTTCTTTGGAGATCATGGAATATGAAACTAGTTTATTTTTGTCATTGTTATTTCTGCTTTATGATAAAGAATTTGCTGATGTTTTACTTAATATATTAACTATGTCCATAAATATTTTCTTTCTGCTAAACTGTTAATTTTGCAACTTTGTAAATTACATTGCAATTTTATATCCTAATTCTATCTTTTGCTTTATTCTGGAAACAAATTACTAGTTTCGCAAATGAATTTATTTATGTGTCTATTTCTATTTATTTATTTATGTATTAACATTTGATTACCAGGAAAGTCCAATTGGATAGTAAACCATTTTCACCAGAGGCCCTGGGAGAAAAGCTGCAAATTATTACAAATTTTGAGAACAATAATGTTATACTCATCAAAACTAAAACAAAAACATCTGCAGTTTAAATAATTATAACAAATTAGTGATAATGTATAAGCATTGGCGAGGAATCCTTACAAGTTATATGATCATTTAATATTAGAGAAATTTTAGACAGTTTATAGAGAAATTAAATATGTTAGTCTAATACAATCATGAATCGCAATATGAAGTGAGGGAAAAACAGGCTTATGATATTTTTAGAGAGAAAGTCAAGGAAGCAAATTTGATAGAAGTAAGGAAGTAAGTTAACAAAGGAGACTAAGGAGGTATAAGGAATGAAAAGGTACTTGTTCACATTTAGGGATATAGTTTATTCTGGTTTTGAGTGAGAACAAAGCCAGATTTTAGCTAAGAAAGAGTGGTTTTAAAACATGGGAGGGAGGGTATTGACCTGATGGATACATGTCAGAAGTTCCAGGCCTTAGCAACGTTGTACAACTACAGACAATGTCCAGCAGATTTGACAGGTTTGCAAACAGACAGGAGATTTTGGTCACTGGATTGCAATGGCCATTTGGGAACATAGCTGTGTAGAATGTTTTTTAGTGCTGAATGGATGGAAGAGAATCTAATAACGTAATGTTATTGATATCTTCTGTTTCACTGAATCTTAAAATTAGTAAATTTCTTTACGTAACCAGTCTTAGTATTCTTTTAGTTATATCATACATGGAGAGTGTATGTTAGCTATAGGAGTTATTCATAAATCTGTTAAAAGTTAAGATGTTATGGTCAGAGAGTGGACAAGGCATTATTTTAAAGTTATTAATCCTAGTTATCAAATCATATGAAACAAGGAGTCTATTCATAAACATGTTCTGAAAGCATGCAAATAAAGTAAAAAAATAGAGTCTTCATCAAACAGTTTAAATATTTAAATTTTATTGTATTAGTCCATTTTTAAAGCTTTAGCAGGTACTATTATTTGAGGCTCATTTAATGCACTCATATCCAAACCATTTACACTATAATTAAAGTCCCCTCCCAGTATTAAACTTATATTCATATTAATAAATAGAATGTTAGATATTTCTTTGTTTATTTGGCTCCTAGACCAGATATCCATCACATATTGGCTAATGTAAAGATTCTGTTTTGATAATCCAAGGTAGCTGTGGCAAGCATTCCTTCTTTATCATCATAATTAAATAAAAATTGTGGAATATTAACATTTTCTTCCATGATATAATAATTCCAATCCTCTCCTATTGTATTAGTGTGAATACCATGCAAATATTTCATACTGAGGTTATTTGCAAAATTTTTCACTTTGCAATAAATTAGTCTGTTGTGAAAATGTACATGTGGTTTATTTATTTTTAGATATTTAACTAAACCTCCTCTCTATTGGCTGCTATGTAAGTCATCAGTGTGCCTCAAAAGCTAGTTTACCTCTAACATTTTATACTTTCAGTAAGTTTGATTTTCCTTTGAATACCTTCAAAAAACGCTGTCTGTGTGCTTTAAATAATTTGGCTTAATTTTTTTAAATTGCATAAATAAGCATACTAAGTTTATCTTATGAATATTTTAATAAATACTGACAAACATAAAAAACCTTTTTGGAATCCACTGCTTCTTAGCTTTATTAGAAAGGCCTAATTAAACTGTCCATCTATGTATCTACCTAATCAACTAACTCAAGATTAACCTACTAGCTTTAAATATAACAATACACTTCTTTAGAAAGACTGTAGGACTTGTTTTCCCCTTTTCTTACCTCTTTATTTCCCTTTTCTCTTCTTCATCTTCTCCTTTTTCCTTTTCTTTCATGCAACATCATTTTCACTCTCCATTGGTTTGTTTTAATTCTTCTTGTATTTCATTGTCTGCAATATTATTAGTCTATTTGCCTAAATGTATATAAGATTCAATTGCAATTATTTGTATACGCAGAAGTTGAATTTACAGCCACTTTTGCCTAACTAATACAAATCCAGTTGATGGATATGCCACTTAATATACTCTAACATTGCCTAGATGTAGTAATTGTTTTATAATTCCAGCATATTAAATTATATTCTTTCATAAGCTTTAAACATTTTTTCACTAAGTATGTGGCCTAATCACTTCATTCATGACTTTATATAGTCAAGAGTCCTAAATGTGTTCAACTTAGATTACAATATTTTATACAACTTGGAATTAAAATAAATGATTTGTAGAAAACTAGTTACTTAAGCTACTGTTAAATAAACCTTATTTTCCCTTCCTCTCTATTATTTGAATATGAACATTTCATTCTATGCCTATTTGCAGTATCATACATTGTTATATAAAGTGACATGGAAGCCTATGAGAAAGGAAGTAGATAATACATGGTTTGCTTTACTTCCTGATTCATGTGTCTTCAGGTACATGTGAATGTAATCTGTAAGTACTGCCATTACCTAGCCAATGTATTACATCAATGCAAAAGGAATTATTTTATAAAGATAACAGAACCATTTCCCAAAACATCAGTGGTTCTTTGTATAGAAAAGAAAAATAGAAATATATTTCTTGAGTGTAATACTAATGTATTGCTATGTTAGTAAAAAGTGATGAACTGCTGGAATTTAAATATTAATGCTTTCTTATCTCAGTATATGTACATACTTTTAAAGTAACTAGATACTTAAGCACTAGGCTGCCACCCTTTATACATGTTACTCTTTCAACTCAGTCTATTGTTTGAAATAAACTCTTCTTTATGAATATGCTCTCTTGTCTGTATGAACGTAATACTACCAATTAAGGAAGTATAGAACAGAAGTGAGCATTATACCCCTCAAGTAAGGAAGTGTAGCAGAAGAGAAGTATTATATCCATCGTTTATCTTCTAGACCCCCGCAATTTCATGTTGTATTGTGAGAGTACTTTCCAAAATCAAGATTTGCAATATGGATAGAGATATAGATTTAGATATAGATATAGAAACAGATACAGACATAGCAACAAATCTCTGAATCAGCATCAGTATTTTCAGTAAAGTAGATGCCAGGAAACTAGCACCTCCTTTGATATTAACTTCAGTCTGTGTGAATGACACTATTGTTAATCTGCAAGCATATGTGTTCATGTTTGGTCCAAAAAAATTATATCAAAAGCACCTATTCACGTACTTCAATGTCCTCACCTCTTCACTTGATGCCATGTAGTCGTCCATAACATTGCAATATGAAGTATTATACCTTCCTGTTCTGAAATCTTTTCTTTGCTTTACAAAACTGTACATTCTTCAAAATCAGTGGGAATTCTTATCTTACATATTTTATGTTCCCAAAGCTATTTCCTCCATTTTGTTTGAGACATATGTCTTGTGACTTTCTAATATAATTTAAAAGAAAACACTAATACTAGTATTTGGAACCCCATGAATATTATTGAAGTCATTTCCTTACACATTTCCTTTCATTTTTTTTCTGTCCTTTTTAATATTAATATTTAAATAGACTTTAAATTACTTTTTGATCTTGAAGTACTTCAATTTTAGGACTATGTCAATAAGTGTTAACTATGCTTTCTTTACAATAAAATGTATAATGCTGTCTTACCTTGTCAGTGAATGTATGCCCTCATATAACAGAAAATTAATTTAGTATGGTAAACCAAATATCTTAATGAACATTTTGAATGAGTATTTTATTATAAAGCACATTACCCTGAGTTAATTATATTTATCATTACAAATATTTAACTACCTTGTGTTCTTTGCTACATCTGTGCCTTCTTTTCCTTGATACTTTGGGAAGATGATGGACTTTTTTTAAATCATAAATTCAGTACAGCCATCTTTGCCAGAAGACCTCTTCACTGAAGAATGGGACCAGTCCATATTTCTACTATTTGTGCAATGTTATTGTTTTCATTGAAGAAGTAGCTTTATCCAGTGTGTTAAATGTTTTGGGATCAGTAGAAAGAAAACATTTTAGCTTTGCTGGGTAGAGTAGATGAACTTTGATGTGTTCTGCTAAAGAGTTTTATTAATGGACAACACTGCCTTCTCATTTCAATAGTCTTAGTTGCATAGTCATTATCAAACCTTAAAATACTTTGTCCCATTTTTTTATTGGAAGTTTTCTCCAGGCAGTTTTGAGGACTAATTCTTTATCCATATATAAACAAAATTTTACCACAGTAGATCTAGGAGATAATGAAATATTAGCAAGAATGGATTTCCCTCTAGCTATGTGTGCACTTTGTATTCCACAGACAGGCCATCCTGCAAATTCAGGATTTGTGGTATCCTGGAAGTATCCAAGAAGTTAAAAAATTAGCAACGTTGCTTCCTTCAGTCTTCTCAGAACTCCGTATATTCTTAAATTGTGTCCTCTTTCTCAAATGCGCTTTCTTTCTCTGTTTTATAAATCTACTTTGTTACTAATTTTTTTTTGCTTCAGCAGAAATTATGTTTGGCTTTTCCCTTCCTTGTATGTCATTTAAAGATGTTTATTTTTCCTAAAACTATTATTTTTTTTTTCTTTTAATCATAAATCTAGGCAACAACGTCTTTGTTTATCTTGTATAAAATCCATTTTTTTAAACTGGTCTCTCTTCAGAGTAAGCTCTTGCATGGATCGCTAATTGTTGAAAGTTTTAAGAGACATTTCTGTATAAGACTCATTGGAAGAGCTTGTTTGCAGATGAATCCTTTATCTAACAAACAGTTGTTCTGACAGAAAAAAACTTTAAATTCTAGTTTTGCATTTTCCAAACTTCAGCAGTTCTTGTTGCAACATTTTTTATTTGTCTTTTGCTCAGAAGTTAGACAAACCTCCAGTAAAAATGTTTTCCTTTCTGCAAAGCTTACCATAGTAGTTGCCATTCAGTGGACATCTTGAAACCAACCTCCATGCATAGGTTTGACATTACAAGTCAATAAAAAACAGTTTTCTCACCACTAGTTTTTAATAAATCCTGTAAAATCTAAACTATGCAAAATTGTATTATTTTTAACATATGGGAAAACATAATTTAAAAAGGTATATAAGGTTTCCAAATATCACTGCAAGATAAATTATATTTGGTTTTAACGTGGGAAAGGACCACCATTTTAAAGACATACATATGGATTCCAAACATCCTTGCATTGCAGACACTATTGGCTTTCCCACTGAATCCAATACATTTTTATAGCTTAGGAATATTATCAATAAAACAGTTCTTTAGGATTTTCACCAGCAAAACCCTTACTTGACTAAGATACAAAAAATGTAAACAAATAAATTAATTCAGCAATTTCGTCTTTTCCTCTTGAAACTGATATAACTGGTCTAACGTGTTTTTGGAATACTTGATATTCGTTTTTATTACTCAGAATTCTCATACACAAGGTATCATGTTTGAATAAATCCATTAACACAACATTAGTACCCTTATTGCCACTTTTGATGACAATGGAATGCTCTTACTTCAGTTAAGGCTAACCATTTTTATTAAATTGCAGCATTGGTTTCATTCATACATGAATTGTATTCAGAGTATATTGTTTCAAAAACTGTCTAGTAAAATATTTACGGAAACTTGATAAAAAAAATTATATAAAATATTTCAAATTACTTTAAATCTGAGATATTTACATACGTTTGTATATCCCTAGATTTTGAAATGTATTTATTTAGAGTTCATCTGACATTTTTACCATTTTGCTTGTTACTTATTACTGTATGTATCTCACTTCACTGCTTTTGGGTGTTGACTTGAAGTTGTAATGAATAGGCACTTCAAAAAGTTCAGCTACTGTGTCCATAAAATTTTGCCTTAGGATATACACAACCTGTATATGGTATGACTGGGGCTAGAACATCTTCAGGCAACTTGCAACATTTGTAAGGACTTTGGCCCTTTCTAAGGACAACAGAGGAAAAACAAACTGAATCTGCATGGTTTACTTCCTTTCTGTTCTTATTAAGATAAAAGCAGAGTCTAAGATAAAGACAAAGATAAAAAGGACAAGGAAAGAGAACAGCAAAAAGAAAAAGGAAAGGAGAAAGAGGGAACAATGAAAAACCTCAACCTCAGTCCTCTCCATCTTCCTGCAGGTGCTCTCAGCTCCAGCTGCTTTGATGCCATGTTTGTCTTTGGTTCTGAGGCCTTCCCATATCAGAACCATAGTCATACAAGATAGTTTTCCCAAAAAAACATTGAGTAGCTGTTTTTCTGAAAGGGAACTTTCCATGTTTCTCTCCTGCCATCCTTGCTCCATGTTTTCTTTTTGATCTATGTCTGTCCAGAGCTCCACTGATACTGACTAAGAAAGGATGAGTGTAATCATAAAAGCTCAAATTGACATAGGTGTAATCTCAACCCCTGTGTATCAAGGGTGGATTGAGTTGGTCTTACACCTCACTACAGAGAAGATCCTCTCCTTGTGCAGTTCTAGATACCAGATATTTTGAAGGCATTGTTTTCTTCAGAGCCTCCTATGTTGACATTGACAAGACTGGATCCCTCTGTTTTAACCACTAAATGTCTTACTTACTGGACTGTGATTACTTTGGAGTTGCTCAAGCCTCAGCACTGATCCCTCAATACTCTTCCACACTGTCTTTGGTGCTGACTTGTTCAGTGGCATTTTCATTGTCAGGGTTTTTGTGTTTGAGGTGTAAGAACCTGTCATAATTTCAGAGCCATCTCGTCTGTTGGTGCCTGTTCCTCTGTCCTTAGTGTCATTTATATAAACTTCTTTAGCGACTGATACATTGCTACCTCAGCAGTCTTTGATTTTGATGGATTCACCGTAGACTTTTGAGTTCATTGATAGGAGAATAGTTTGTCTTTAACAGAGGCCAAGGACATTTCAGTGTGACTTCAGCTCCAGCCCTGGGCACACTTCAATCTACAGCATTTCCTTCTCGCCATCTTTCCCTTGGACAGGGCACATCTGAAGGTTTTTACACAGCCTCTCCTCTCCATCCAAGTCTTCTTAAGTTTTCTGATGATTCAGATGAGCCCTCTTCAGATCCCCCATGACAGCATATATGCAAGAGGAGGCACAATGACTTCCAACAAAGTACTCACTGACATTAATGAAAAGGAAGGATTCCTGCAGTCTCCTTTGGTGAAATTTTGGAATTAATGCAGCAGAAGGGTTCCTGGTCCACATTTCTACCTTTCCCAGATAAGGAGGTTCTCTTTGAGATCTTCAGGTCTGCCCTTTCTACCTCCTGGGAGATCCTTTCCACTGACAGTATGATAGACCTGGTGGTGGATTGGGTATGGTAGGAGACTGATGTTCATAGGTGTGTACTAGGTTAATGGCCCTGGAGCTTTTACAAGCCTAGCCCATAGGATTAACCTTGCATCGTGCCACCCGACCTTAGTTCCTAGTGCCTCTGTCGAGTAGAGCCACTGGAGTGATCCCGGGATGAATTTTCTATTTCCCATCCACTCATCAAGATTCCTCTTCAAGAGGGCCAGTGAGGTGCTCTGCTTGACATGTATGGGAAGTCTATTCCATAGCATGGGCAGTCTCTGGGTTATGAACGTGTCCCACCAGCATGTTCTGTTGATCGTGGTAATGAGGTTGAGGTCTCTGGAGCATGTGTTGCAGAGGGATTGGGATTTCTTTAGATGTAGCATTTCTAACAGAGCTGGGTCAGACATGGCTTTGTAAATCAAGCAGAAATCTCCTCTAAGTAGGTGATATGAGACAGAGAATAGTTGGAGTTTTTTGCGTCTGTCCATATAAGACAATTGCTTAAGGCCTAGGATCCTGTTTGTGAGGTACGTTTGTTGCCTCTTACGTTGTTGCAGGTGTCTAATGAGGTATATGCCAAATGGAGCATTGTACTCCATGATTGGCCTAATGAAGGAAGAGTAGAGGGAGACAATGGCCTCTTTCTTCCTGGATGCAAAACCATTAGTAATGAGATGTACCACATATAAGTACTTGCTGACCACAGTGGCAATGTGGTGGCCAAAAGAAAGGTTGCTGTCAACCTGTGTTCCTAGATCTCTTATAACGTCTTCTGTGTTCAGTGGACTACCATCGATGTGGTAATTCAAGGGAACTGGCTTTTTCCCAAGGGGGATGATGACACATTTTTTTGGCATTGAGCTTAAGGCCATGGTTCTGGCTCCAGTCATTGGTCTCATTGAGGCCTTTCTGTAGGATGACAACATCACTTGAGGAGTTAATAATAGCTCCCAACTTGTAATCATCTGTGAACTTTGTCAGCCAGAGTCCCTTCGTGTTGGCCTGGACTTCAGAGAAGTAGATACCAAACGGGAGAGGACCCAGGACCGAACCCTGTGGGACTCCACTCGTGACTGGTCGACAGTCTGACTTGGAGTCAGCTACTTTCACACTGTGGGTTCTATCTGTGAGCCAGTTTGCAACCCACCTAGTGATATAGTGTTTGACGCCTAGCTTGGTGAGTTTTTCTATGATTCCTGAGTGGGGAATGGTATCATAGGCCCAGATCAAGGTAGGCTGTACGAACCACCTTGCCTTCATACACAGCTGTGGAGACTGACTCAAAGAAGTCAGAAGTTGAGCAGGCATGATCTACTTTTCACAAAACCAAACTGTGTAGGATCCAGAGTTTGGAGATTCCCAATATCCTTGTTTATTATGTCCATGATGATGCGTTCCATAGCTTTGCATATCAGACTCGTCAGGCTAATGGGGCGATAGTTCCAGGGGTCTGTAGTTGCTCCTCCCTTGTGGAGAGGGATGACTGTAGCAGTGCGCCATTCAGTAGGGACAAAGCCTGAGGTGAAGCTGTGATTTAACAGGGCACACAGGTGATATGCCAGTTCACTCTGTAGTTCATGTAGAACACAGCCGGGGATATTGTCAGGTTCCATAGAAGCTGTATTCTTGGCCTTGGACAATGATGTTTTAATCTGTGCAGCAGTAATACTGGGTGACTGGCAATCTACTGGTATTGTGATTGGTCCTTTGGGGGGGGGGTAAGGTTGGCACTGAATCTGTCGGCCAGTATATTGGCAGTATCTGTTGGCTCGGTATAGGAGGTACCATTGTGCAGTAGCATAGAGCAAATCTGGGTATTGCCGTGGAGATTCTTTACATAACTATGGAAGGCCTTATGGTTGTCTTTACTATCTCCTGCAATTCTGTTTTCATAGCTACCTTTAAAGGATTTGATGAAGGATCTCATTCTTTTGTTGAGGCTGATAAGGGAGTTTTTCCAGTCTTGGGACATCACCTTATTCTGCATCAGTTTCCTCCTCCTGTTGTAGAGTTTATGGCAGGGGACCACCAGATTGGCTTCCTTTTTTTTTTGATAAGAGCATCTTGGTTCTATTGGGTATGGTGAGATCCATGCATTTTGTGTACATGTTCGTACAGTGCCTTGGTGTATGATTCGGCAGTCATGCAACTATTCTCCATTTGCATGGGTGCTGTGAAGTTAGCCATCTCTGTTTTTAGGAACCCAAAGTTAGCTCTGGAGAAGATTTTCATGGTGGTTACCTTTGTTGGGGGGGGTGGATTTCCAAGGTGATTAGTTTGTGGTCGGATCTAACCAGGGAGGAGTTGACTATTGGTATAGAGCAACGGTCGCCCATGTTAGTATTGACCCAGGTCAAGGATGTTGCTACCTCTAGTGAGGGTAAGAACGAGCTGGTCCTGGGCACTGGAATTAATGAATTCCAGAAAGTATTGGGCAAGTATATTGGTACATGAGTAGTTTTCCCAGTTAATGGAGGAGTAGTTGAAATTGCCCAGTATGAGAGTATTCTGTTGAACCCTAATATTCTCCAGGGTGCTTAGGAATGTGGAGTATGAGTCTTGGGACATGGTTGGGGACCTATAGCAGGCTATGACCTGAATCGCTGTCTTATGTCAATGTTAGCTGCACCTGAAGTGTCTCAAATGCATTCTGTTGGGCTACCAGTCTAGAGGTGTGCGCATCCTTTATGAATATGGAAATACCACCATCTTTGTAGCCTCAGTCCAAGTTCTGGGGCCGAAAGGTGTGGAATGAGTTATAGCTTGGTAGTGCAGGGGTGCTTTTTGCTGCCTTGAACCAGGTCTTTGTTACAGCACAAATGTCAATGTTCGCCATTTTAAGGAGTGCTTCGAGCGAGTGCATTTTGAGAGATTTAGACTTATAGCATTGAGCCAATATGACCCTCAGATTGCATTTGTTTGTAACTGTTCCAGTGGTAATTTGGTCTTTGGAACACCACCTAAAAAGGCACTATAGGGGTGGCAGGCACCTTTGCCAGTATCCGGAAGTCCAGGGGTGACAGATGCAGCCCATCTCTGGCAAAGCATCGAGGTCTGTCAATCATGTCATCCCAAGCAGACAGGTACTGGATCCCCTTAGAATGACACCAGAAACTTAGCCAATTGTTGAAATCAATCATTTTCTGCTTGGGCTGTCTTATAATTCTGGGTAATGGTAGGATGCTGCTCAGGGCTAGGGTCATACCCACCTGGGCTACATAATCCGAGAGCTCCTCCATGTCTCTCTTCATGTAGTCCAGGGAGGTACGTCTTAGGTCATTCACATTAGGTCATGTGGCAGAAATTATTCCCCGTCAACCACACAAAATCTTTTAGCCAACCTAAAGGCAAGAAAAACTGTAGTGAAGGCCCCCTTGTGGATTCCATTACTATGGCCATGGCTATTAAGAAGGAACAGTCTGATAACATCCCAGCCTTTCATCCTTTCAACAAGGAGTCTTGGATAATGGATTTAATGGGGAATCAATTGTATGCTTCGGGCATGTATGCCCTAATATTAAATCATCTGACCAATATGACATGTTTTCATTAATATCTTCTAGAACAAGCACTGGATTCTTTGAATAAATCTGCCATGTCTGAAACCTGGAAACAGCTCAAGTCCCTAGTGGCAACTATGTTAATCTTATCTAACCTCTCTGTGGGACTGTTATACAGTGCAGTCAATGGAGCAGTTAGGGTGGCAGGCACCACCTCTGTGATTTTGCAGACAACTTCAATGCATCCTTCATCAATGCTCCCTTTGAAGAATCCTCACTATTTGGCCGAAATGGTAAGGAAAACCTTCTGAAGAGTAAAGAAGGTAAAGTAATGCCTGCCTTGGGAGTCCACTGTGAGGTCCCTCAGAGATTATTTTTCAAGAATTATAAATAGTCCAAAACACTCTGATTTAAGAAATTCCAACATCCTCCTTATGGCTTCTTTTAAGCTAGGGGTAACTATGGCAGAGGAAGCCCTTTCAATTGATGCCACCCCAGGGCAGAGGAGGGCCACAGAACCAAGAATTTTGGAGTCCTTTCTCTGGGAAGCAATCTCAGAGTTCCTGAAGGTTTTCTTGACTGCTCCTCTCTGGAGACGGTCAGTGGTATTAATGACCATCACACAAGACAAATTGGTGAAGATCATAATATCCAGAGTCTGTGTCATTCCATTTTCAACAGTTACAGAAACATTATCGTTGCCCTTTCTAGGCATACTACCCCATCAAAAAAGGCAGCACCAACAGAGATTGCAAACCTCCTGCAAAAAGAACCATCCAGGAGGTCCCACCAGACAATTAAGGTTCAAGAGTCTTTTCCAGATTCATTTAGTTCCAAAGAAGTACAAGGACCTTAGGCTCATTTTAGATCTAAGCGGCCTAAACCAGTATGTAAAGAAAACAGTTCCAAATGATGCATATTAGAAATAAGACAAGTTAATGAACTTACTAACTTCAAGCTACAACACAAACTATCTGATAAAACAGCATGCCTGTAAGTGTTTCAGAGATGTGGGCTAGAAAGTGCTTATAAAGTTAACTAACAATTATGTATTCTATATAATGGTTTATCATATTAATTAAAATGCTTCTTTGGAATTGAACTGTAAGTTAACTTGCTCTGTCAATATCTACAACTATATTACCAGCAATGCCAGTGTAAATGTATGTTTAAATAGTTCTACATTCTGTTGTATGTTTAGCTGTATTGTCTAGCCTCTGGCCCGAGTCATGACTGAAAACGGTCCTTGGACCAGTTCACTTACTTGGTTAAAAAATGTTAAGTTAATACGTAAAACTATTCTCAATTGCCTGCAGGAGAATGACTGGATGTGCCGTAGAGATGTTTAGGATGCTTATCTTCACATAAAGATCACAAAGAAGTCCAGAAGGTATCTGCATTTCCAGCTAGGAGACAGTCTTCATCAGTTCCAAGGCTTGCATTTTGATCTCACCACAGCCCCTCCAGGTGTTTACCAAATGCACAAGTACTCAAAGCTCACCTGTAACTCAGGGGGTTCTTCATATTCCCATATCTGGATGATTGTCTCTTAGCTGCCACAACAAAGGAGTCCCTTATATCCAGAGATTACTTATGTCACATGTGTCTGACATTAAGCATCTCAGTCAGCATGGAAAAGTCCTTTTCCAAACCTTGTTCTTCATAGGACATCATCTGGTCACAAGATCATTTACTGTCAAACTACTTTAAGAAAGACTTCTGTCATTAAGAAATGCAGTTTCAATCTTTTTGACCTATCAGTCTCCACCATCTTCTCACATATTAAAAGTTTTCCATTTTACGGTGGTGTCAATATTTCTTATACCTAATGCAAGATTTCACATGAGGGATCTACAGTGGACTTTGAGCATGCAATGGTCTCAGTTAATTGACTTACTGACTACTCCCATTCATTTCTTTTGTATGTAAAAACATATTTAACATGGTGGGTAGAGTCCCTCATAGTCTCCACAGGAAGACTTCTTACCCTGCCCCTTCCTGAGGCCACAGTGACCATGAACACCTCTTTTCTGGGAGTGCATTCTGACAGGAGAATGGTCCAAAGTATTTGGACTGATCTGATGGCTAGTCTTCACATACATGCCCTGGATACAAGGGCAGCCCTCATAACATTACATGCCTTCCAGGACTGCATGCCATAGGGCATGATTTATAGATACTTACTCCCTATGCTAAGAGACCATGACAGTCAGACAGTGGGCAATGTCTTTTGCAGTTTTTTTTTTTTTTTTTGTAGCAGTGCAAAGTCTATGAAGGGCCAACTACCTTACAGACAGGCTCAGAAGATCAGTTCTGATGTCTCACAAATGGTCCCTTAGTCCATCAACAGCACAAATAATACTGCACTAGTGGGGCCAGCCTTCCTGAGATTAGTTTACATCCTCCACCAACAACAAATGCAAAAACTATTGTGGCCTCATCCCTCCATAGGGACAGTCACCCAGAAACCCTCTGGTCTGTCAGTGGCCACCCCAGTTTCTGTGTGCCCTTCCCCCTCTTCCTATAATGGTGAAATTCCTTCAGAGAGTATCACTATACAAGGTTATAGTAATCTTCAGAGCCCATTTTTTGACACAGACAAATGTGATTCCCCTTGCTATAGCGTCATGTCATGAAATTGTCATGGCTTCTGGCTATCCTTTTCCACCCATCTGGCAAGGCTCACCAATACATTTGATCCCTCAAACTAACTACATAGTTTGTCCAGTTCCATTGATGGCCACAGACCCTGCCTATTCCAACAGAGTGATCAAATTTTGTCAGCTACAGAGAAGAAATCTATGAATAGACAAGAGCAAGTGGAAAAAGTTCTCAGTCATGATTTCTCATTATGACTTGAATGCCTTCTCCATTCTCATCCTTCAGTTTTGCACCTTCAGCTCTTTTTGATTGTGGCTCCAGTTATTCTACTGTTTAGTTTTAGATGGCTACCACCTACAACTTTTATAAAGGATTTACTTCTTCATCTTTGGCAGACAAGATCTGTAAAGCATTTCTTAAACTGACCTTTCTTAAAGATCCTACTGTCTGATGGGACAAAACATCCTCCATTTGGACCAACCATTTCTGCTAGAAGTTTTTTCCTAGGTTACCTTGTTTATGGTAGCTATCATATCTGTTACAAGGATTTCAGAGTCGCATGGTCTGTCCTACTTGCCCCCATATCTGATTTTCCATCTTTTATGTTTAAGGTTGCTTCAGTATTTTTTTGTAGCCAGCCTATACACTTTCCATTATGTCAGTGTTTGCATATATTCCGAAACAATAAATTTCTATCATTCAAAATTTCTCTTTTGATGAACAATTCTTCTATAGGAGGGCTAACAGAGGATGTTCTTTGTATTTCACTGTTGTAGTCATCACATTTGGGTTATCCCTGCCAGGGTAGCCCTCAGTTGGCCCGAATACCAGAGGCTTAGTATTTCTGCGTCAGTTGCTGTCGCTTCAGGACTGACGTCAGGTCATCAGTAGTATAAAGTAAGGCAGCCGACGCCATTACATCAGTCTTTCTTGCTGAGGAGCCCGAAGCAGAAGCATTTCACATGAGTTCCGGTCGGCTGCTACCTGAGTTTTTGTTTTCTGAATTGAAGTTGAAGTCCTCTAAAGCTAAGTACCCCATTGGGGATCCTTTTTTCTTGCTCTAACCGATGTCAGAAAAAGTTAGCAATTATGTCACCTGTGGAAAGCAAATACAACACCGAGACTTTCATTCTTACTGCGTCACTTGCTTAGGCCCAGACCACGATGTCCCCCGCTGTCGCTTTTGTGCTTTATTCGATGCCAGAACTATACGTCGTCGGGCCCTTATTGTAGCTAGATATTTTCGCTCTGAGTCCTCGATATCCGATATGGCTTCGATAAGCCATCTGACAGCAGATCTTCCAAAAAAAGTAAGGATAAAGACAGAGCCAGACTGCACAGGTCCAAACATACCGACAATGCTTCTGTTAAGCTGGTCGTCAGTTCTCCGGTCCTCAGTGAGGTGCTTTCGCAGCCCCTGATGCACACTTCTGTGGATTTGCATGCTGCTACCGCGACCCTTTCGGAGTCCGGTATGCTGCAAAACTCTTCATCGACTAAGGATCCTGCGGTTGTCTCTACCTTGAATGGGTCAAGAGCCGCTGAGCAGGCACCAGCTTCTGAGGAAGTACTTTGCACTACCGATTCTCGACACAAACCGATGACTTCTTTCACGTCTACTGTTCTTTTGAAAACTACCGAGTTTCTAAGGCCCAGGGTAGGAACCACACCCAAGAAACCAGTGACCCCATCTCAGGCACCTGCTTCCTTGCCTCAGTCTCAAATGCTTAAAATGGCAGAAGACCTTATAATGCTGATCAGGGGAAGTCAAGCTACCCCTTCCAAAAGAAAGAGATTTGTCCCCAGTAGTTTTATCTCAACAGGAGTCCGATGATTCTGATGTCTCTGAATATGAAGACATGCAACCTCTCTCTGCTTATGAGGATTCTGATGCAGAGGAATCCATTCCTTCAGTCTATCCACCCGAAGATTTTTCCTTTGGGGAACCCTTCATACTTTAAGGGAGCATTTCCAATGGGAATGTCAGGACTACCCTCAGTCTAAAAAGAGTCAGGGAATTTTTAGATCTTCCACAGCACAGACCCTTGGCCATTCCTCCTGTCCTGAATGTTGTGGATGATGTTTTCATGGAATTTAGTTTAACTCCTGACACCCTCCCTCCTGCTCCCAGGAAACCTGACAGGTATTGCAGAGTCCTTGACTCTCACAAATGTCTTTTTCAAAAATCCTACTACTGACCCTGAGGTTATCTCCCAAGTGCCTAAAGGAATTAAAGCAACGTCTGCTAAGAATCCCACCCCATCAGATAGAGATTTGTGAGCATCAGACAGATGGGGTAAAAAAGTATACACCTCTGCTACTCTTGCTATTAGAGCACTAAATTGTCAGTTCTATATGCTAAAATTTCAGCAGCATTCTATGGAACTCCTCCAACAAAAAATGTCATCTTTTCCTACTTGTGTAGAAAATAGAGTTGCAAGACTTAATGCATTCTGCAAGTCAAGAAACTAAGCACACCTTACACTGTGGTTTTTATGCCCTAGAAGCATCTTGCAGTGCAGCAGTCACCAGTTCTGTCCTTAGAAGGCATGCTTGGCTTAACGAACAGCCCTTGCCAAACCATGTCAAATCTAAACTATTGGATGCACCCTTGCACAAAGACAACTTATTTGGCACCAAGGCAGAGGAGGTCTTAAAAAAAAAGATGGAAGAAAAAGCTAAATCTATGCAGACAGTTTAGGATTTCCTGCAGATCCAGCCACCCAGGTTCAGTAGGCATTGCCCCTCCAAGCATTGGTCCTTTCCTGACCTCTCCAGGTTAGTTCAACCCAGACCCCGAGGAAGCAGACCCCCCCCAGACAACAGCCAGAGGGAATGCAGAGATCAAAGCAATGGAGTACCTCCACTTCTAAACCAGGGAGTGCAAAGCCACCCCCTCATGGTAAGAACTCACAATGACTCTCCACTTCCACCCCCTCCCTCTGCCCACCTGCACTTGCCCCTGGGAGGAAAACTCTCCTTCCATGCAAGCACCTGAGCCACCATTACCAACGACCACTGGGTCCTCAACAGTGTCCCAGGGATACAGATTTTCTTTCCACACTCCACCAACCCCAAAAGGGTTCCCAGATCTACCTCCAAACCAGTGGGCAGAGGCCAAAAAGCAAGCCCTTTCCCTGCTCTCCATGAGGGCAATAGAGCACATTCCTGCCGAACAGATAGGCCAAGGTTTCTACTCCAAGCTCTTCCTGGTACCTAGAAAAGAGGGCATCTGGCGCCCCATCCTTGATCTATCCATTCTAAACACCTTCCTGGTGATACCAAAATTCAAAATGCTCACCCTCCAGCAACTACTACCTATACTCACCAAGGATGCTTGGCTAGCCACCCGAGACCTAAAAGAGGCATACCTACACATCCCAATCAGGGAATCATGCAGGAAATATCTACGTTTCAGAGCAGGATCTCTGCACTTTCAGTTCTCTGCGCTTCCCTTTGGCTTATCTACTGCTCCTAGAGTTTTCACAAAATGTCTGGCTCCCGCCATTGCTTTTTGCAGGAAAAGAAATATTCAAATTTACCCATACTTAGATGACTGCCTAATTTAGGCAGACAGTCAGGAAAAACCGCTCAAGCACCTGGCCTTTGCAAAGGACCTACTGACCTCCTTAGGGTACACTATCAACAAAAAAAAAAAATCCAAAGTACTACCCACCCAAAAATTTATTTTCTTGGGAGCAAGCTCATTTCAGAGCTAAGCAACCTCTTTTCTCACACTCTCATCAAACGGTTCCTAAGAGAGGCTAGCAACTTGAGGCCACCCAGAAGAGCACCTACCCCAGCTTGGGACCTAAACTTTGTGTTGTAAAAACTTACCCTGCCCCCATTTGAACCAGCAGCATCAGTAAAGTTAAAGTTTCTCTCATGGAAGGCAGCCTTGTTTCTGGCCATCACTTCAGCAAGAAGAGTATCTGAGCTGCAAGCACTAATGGCTGTAGAGCCCTTCATCATTTTCCATGCTGACAGGGTCTCCCTCAGAACTAACCCATCCTTCATGCCAAAAGTGGTGTCCAGTGTGGCTCTCATCCAATCCATTCATTTACCCACCTTTTTCCCTAACCCACAAAACAAGGGGGAAAGAATACTGCACTCTCTAGATGTGCACAGACAGCTCAGATTCTATCTAGACAGGACTAAATCATTCAGAAAGACTGATCAGTTGTTAGTCAGCTTTGCTGCAGGAGCGGAATACTAAGCCATATCCAAACAAACTATTTCCAAAAGGGGTAGCACACTGTATCCATTTCTGCTACAAGCAACACTGGAAACCTCCCCCTAACGGGGTCAGGACTCACTCTACCAGAGCAACCTCCGCCTCTACACTTTTCCTCAGAGGAGTCCCCACCAGGGACATCCTGGAGGTTGCAACATGGACATCTGTTCATACCTTCACCAAGCATTACCACCTGCCTATCTTCTCCATATCCAGGGCAGGCTTTGCCACTGCAGTCTTGCAGGGCATCCTAGCCAGCCCTCAGTCTTCTTGACTGCCTCCATCCTTTTCCTCAGCTTTGAGAATCAACCCAAATGTGATGACTGCAACAGTGAAACACGAAGAACATAGTACAGTTGTGTACACTTAACATAAATGTAGATGTTCAAGTGTATTCACTGTTGCAGTCCTGGTTTCCCTCCCTCCATCCCCCTTCTCTCTCTCTCTCTCTCTCTCTCTCATTACAAGGAACTTTTTGGTATTTACTTTCTACTGGTGGGATTCTTCCACCATATCCTGGCTCCCACTTGGGGGCTCCTGACAGGGCAAGAAAAACTGATGTAATGGCGTCGGCTGCCTTACTTTGTACTACTGACAACCTAATGTCAGTCCTGAAGCGACAGCAACCAACGCAGAAATACTAAGCCTCTGGTATTCGTGCCAACTGAGGGCTACCCTGGCAGGGATAACCCAAATGTGATGACTGCAACAGTGAATACACTTGAACATCTACATTTATGGTAAGTGTACACAACTGTACTTTATGGACTGCATTATCTTGAATATTTCAAAGTCTCCTAAAAACAAATCTTGTATGATATGGAAAAAAAGTACCTCAGTTCAGGGTCTGTTGTAATAATGATCCACTGATTTTGTATGAGCTATATCTTCCCAAGTATAGCAGC